>NW_027256892.1:6072777-6367777 GCF_029215685.1 Pituophis catenifer annectens
ATTGCCATTAGAGCTGCATAGCAGGTAATGGCAAACCACTTCCACACTGTTGGCAAAAGAACAACACGGTTGTGTACATGAAGTCAGCAGGAATTAAAATTGACTTTAACATTTTTCTTTCCTCAGAATTGTTGAAAACTGTAAAGGAGTGTGATTATTTCCATTCCCTGAAGATGCAAAAGGATTGCAGTGATGAAAGAACTAGCATGGAAAAGTACCATTTTTGACCATCTGGATTAATGGTATTAAGGTGGTTTGCAACATATTTGTAGTATTTTTCTTAGCTGGAGCCAAACGTTCATCTCCACTTTCATAAATCTGGTAAATTTGAATCTGGATTATGCTAATTCAGTCTTAACTAGCAAGCTACATTGTCGAAGACATGGATGCTGCCATTTTCTCTCCATATTGATGCACAAGAATTTCCTGAATGCAGACCGGGAGGTTATTCCGTAAATTGGGGAGGCCATGCCATGGCACCTGCGCACTTCATGTGGAACCTTCACAGCATTTAAAGACAAGGCCAAGTTTTTAATACAACGGTCAGAAAGCTGTGAATTTCCAGTTGTTAAAATATTTCTCCAGATGCTAAGTGCAGGAATCTCAAAATGGAGTCAATTGTGAGGCACGGTGGGAATGCATTTCAGCAATTTCTGAAAAACTATTGGTTCCCCATTACTTCGTTAATGGAATCTAAACCAGCATCATTTCTTCTATTTATTTACACATTAAACTGATCTTTTCAATTTCCACATTTTTCCCAGATAACCTCTGTCTGCTGCATTGATATTTCCATTAAGGATTGACTTAACATCAACTAGTAGGGATACGGTGGCTCAGTGGCTAAGATGCTGAGCTTGTCGATCAAAAGGTCAGCAGTTCAGCGGTTCAAATCCCTAGTGCTGCGTAATGGGGTGAGCTTCTGTTACTTGTCCCAACTTCTGCCAACCTAGCAGTTCGAAAGCACATAAAAAATGCAAGTAGAAAAATAGGGATCACCTTTGGTGGGAAGATAACAGCATTCCGTGCACCTTTGGCATTTAGTCATGCCAGCCACATGACCATGGAGATGTCTTCGGACAGGGCTGGGTCTTTGGCTTTGAAATGGAGATAAGCCCTATCCCCTAGAGTCGGGAACGACTAGTACATATGTACAAGGGGAACCTTTACCTTTACCTTTAACATCAACTAATGTAACAGTTGTGTTTTCTGTTGCTAGCACTTTCCTCATCCACTATCAGTGGCTTCCTGTTGAATGACCTCAGTAATTAGTCCAAATCTAAATGTGCATATAACATTTCAATTAAAATGAAAACTTTTCCTGTCTTAGGGCACTAGACACTTGGTAGAATTTGCTGATAATAGATAGATAGATAGATAGATAGATAGATAGATAGATAGATAGATAGATAGATAGATAGATAGACAGATATATACAGATGATAGGCAGACAGACAGATGATGGAGGTAGAGATAGATAGATAGATAGATAGATAGATAGATAGATAGATAGATAGATAGACAGACAGACAGACAGACAGACAGACAGACAGACGATGATAGATAGATAGATAGATAGATAGATAGATAGATAGATAGATAGATAGATAGACGGATGGATGGACAGACATATATAGATGATAGACAGAAAGGAGACAGGCAGGCAGATGATAGAGGGATAGATAGATAGATAGATAGATAGATAGATAGATAGATAGATAGATAGATAGATTATAGGGAATAGATGAGAGAGAGAGAAAGAGAGAACCAAGATAACTCTTATCTTGCACAATCTGAATGTATAGCTTATTTTAGGTGTGCAGGTACTCAACTGTCAATGATTGGGAAGCCCTCATAAATCTGAATAAACTCAGAGAAAGTGGATTTTGAAAGCAAACGTCTCTCTTGTCAGCACGGTGTTCTCTGGGAACAGCCAGGAGAGCATTTAACTGGAAAATTTATCTTCAGAAAGTGAGCGATAGATGAATTCATGGAAGAAACAGCCCAAGAGATTCTTCTGAGGGCTCCAATATAAGCAAAGTGGAATGAGAAAAAAAAAGAGAGGGAGGAAAAGAAAAAGAAGACCTGTAGAAGATTGCATTAAACTATCAAGCTCATCAGGAACAAAGAACCCTTCCTTTTGTTCTCTCCTAGTGAAAGAGTAATCCTTTTTTTTTTTTTTTTTTGTTCAATAAATGTGCATTTCCATCCTTATTATCTATAAATTGCCATCCTCGGTGCCCATATGTTCTCATTCTCCAGAAGTTGAAGACTATGACTATCAAAGATATGCAATTTCTGGTAAGGGCTAATACAGTGCCTCAATTTATCCTCCCTTCTCCCAAAGGATTTCTTTCCCAGTAAAAGAAGTTTCTGGTTTTCAACTTAATTCACCTGCCTATTACTGCCTGTGCTGTGCATTTGGACCAGCTTCTGAGTGGTCTTCAAGGGGAGCCCTATCTAGAGCAAATTACAATAGTCAATCTATGAAGTGAATAAAGCATGCTGGTTTACAGGTCAAAAGATATTCTACATGTCAGTATGTCAGAGTTCATGAATTGGAATAGGCATGGTAAAGCACCTTTGGGACTTTTGAAAAAGCACCTTTGGGACTACTATGACCTGGATGACTGAAGAATCTCCGTAGACCTTATGAAAACCTAACAGTTCTGCCCCAGCATTAGCAGAAACAAGAAACAGACTCCTTGTCACGAAAAACCCCTCTTTATTTACCTCTTGTGAATTAATTGCATTCACCCACTGAAAAGTCCAGGCAACAATCCTTCAAGGAGTTAACTGCAGTTAACAGACCTCATCAGTTCTTTGCGATAATTTCAAGGCCATGTGCTCCCAGGTGAAAGGCTGCAAATTAAGTTCTGGCAAGCAGTCTGTGTGGCAGGAAACACAATGAGCAAAATCTTTAGAAATACGAACTGTTTTCTCCTACGACAACCACTCCCCTTTCCTTTTATTTATTCCCCAGCCAGGGAGGGGCCATTTAGTGTCCATGTGTTCTTTGCTTCCCGAGTCGACTCCTTGTCCTCTGTTGTTCACTTCTCCTAACTGTTCTGTGCATACGTGCATCTGGAACAGGCCCCAGCTGTTCTTCTTCCTCACTCATATCAGCTTCCAAATGCAGCTGCCTCTCTGGTGACTGGGAAATGTTGGACGGCCCTGGCTCTATCTCCATCTCTATCTATGGACACAGAGCATCCATCATACCGTTCCCCAGACTCCAGAACAGGCCCAAGTTCCACCCCAACCTCCTCATCATCTGAGTCTGCTGCCAACTCTGCTGGCAGCTGGCTGGCCACAACACTAACAGGGTCGGAGCCATTCTAATCTCCAAAGGGAGAAGATTCCACCGAACAGGGCCTACTGCAGAAAAGGATTGTCTTCTAGTCCCCACTTATCAACATTCTTTGGCTGACAGGATCTGCAGCATGCCCAGTCTGCTAGATCTAATTGGAGGCCTCTTGGACAAAGTTGTCGCACAGGTAACCCAGTCCCAAATCATAAAGGTGACCACCAGCATCTTAAATTGCATCTGGAAACATATGGTCAGAATCTGTGTTCACATCACTAGGATGTCATCATTTGGGCATCACCCATCCTCAGGGTGCCATCAGCCAATCAATGTAGGCTGGTGACCCCCAGGGGGAGGGCCTTCTCTGTGGGGGCACCTACCCTCTGGAATCAGCTGCCCCCAGAGATAAGGAGAATCCAAGACCTTGGTGCCTTCCGCCGTGCCCTTAAAACCCACTTTTTCCAGCAAGCCGGGCTGGCTTAAGAAGAAATTTTAAATGTTTTAATTGGTTTGTATTTTAATTTTGAGCCAAATTTATATATATTTTAATTGTTTTTTAATATTTGTATTTTATGTTTTTTAATTCTGGCTGTACACCACCCTGAGTCCTCAGGGAGAAGGGCGGTATATAAATTTTAAATAAATAAATAAATAAATAAATAAATAAATAAATAAATAAATAAATAAATCACTGCAGTTTTCTGCAAACACCACTCAAGTCATTTTCACACTTCCCTAATTCATTATTGAAAATAAGAAGGACTATTTAAATAGAAGGACTTGAAACCACCTAAGCCCCCACTAAAGTCTCATTTTATCTTGCTATTTTTGCCATGCAATTAGATAAAACGTTTACTCTGATTTTATTATCTGGGTGAAAAATTCAATATTACACAATGTGAACTAGCATCCCATCCTCATCATAAAGGACCATGCCAAGGCCTTGCGAAGGTTTGGCTTCACAGGTGCTCCATTGGCTGTAACAATGCTTTTTCCACTCTGCAATTCTGTGGCATCTTGTTAAGAGGAATCTGCCAATAATGCGGTGTCACCACTGGACACAATATCTGCTTTCTTCCTCTAATAGGCTCTGAACAGGTTAGCAGAGCCCATTGTGAGAGCCATTCAACGGTGCCAGTCAATTCAATAGGTTCACATTAGATTTCTTCTGAAATCAGTAAACTCAGGTGAACTGGCACAAAATCCCCCTTTTTTTCCCCTGGACTTTTCAACACAATCTTTGCCAAAGCCTATTCGGAGTAAGCTCATTAAAACTCATTAACATTTAATTAGTATCAACAGACATTTAAGATTGTCAATCACCTTCATTAGGATGCTGAACTGTTACTGGTCCCTCTTCTGCCTAAGCTTGCATTGTGAAGATTGCTGTTAATTAAAAATCTATTTTGGTTTCCAAGATCCCAGGAAGTATTAATTTGTATCTTGAAAAATAACTATTGCTGGCTAGCTCAATAAGCAGCTGGGCTTCCTAAATGGATTATGTAGCTTCTCCAAAACATACAAACTTCTATGTCTTTCCTCATGGGAAAATATTAGCCAAAAATGCTACATTACCTCCTCTGCAGAGAAAAGCAACTCTTTAGGGGACTCAAATGAATTAAAAAGTTAGGTCCTTCTTCCCTTGGGCAGCATCACTCTGATTTGAGTAAATGCAATAGCTACTATTTGATTTATGAATATTAAATGGGATCACAAGTTGGAATCACAAAATAACCACATCAGTTTAACATTTTAAATTATTCTAGTTTAACATTGGAAATTATTCCTCATCTATGGGTGAGAGTTGTTACAATTCTTACAATTACAATTAAAATAATAATGCAATGCGATACGATACGGTACAATACGATACGATGCAATGCAATAATTAATTAAAAGGTCTTCAATCTAAGCTTAACTTTTATTTGGGAAATCTCTTGAAGTTTTCTCTTAGGATGTAGATTGAATTTCCATCTGGTATTCCCTGGCAGCGTCCAATCTAATTACCAATCTGAGTGAACCATGCTTAACTCTTTGAGTTCAAATAAGTGCAGCCAGATAGCTGCTAAGGATCCATGTATAGACAGACATTTCTCCATATCATGGTTCCTTGATCTAGTGTTTCACAGAATAATTACCCTAATCAAGGTCTAGCTTGCTTTTTGTTTCTTTGTTTGCTTCCTCTGTCCTCACTTTTCTTCTTTTCGCATGTGTTTTGGAACTCAAAGCAGCAGGCAGAAATTGCAGTATGCTTTAAATAAACAAGGAACTTAGGAATCATCTCATGCATAACTTCCGTCATACAAGACCACCAGGGGAAGGAGAAAGTAGAACTGACAACTATTTAGCCTCCGTTGAAATAATGCCAAGAATAAAGAATCCATCATGCAGGACATGTCTGCCTGCCACTTCATTTCATTACAACCTTGGTGTGTAAGAAGGAAGGAACTACAGAGTCCGCTTCACTTCTATATTTACATTTCTGATCTTCTGTCCTCTCTTCTATGAGCCAGGAAATGCTCAAAAGATTTATAAGTGTCATCCGGGCGAAGTTATGATACATTTTCTGTCTCACAGGTTCATTTGCAATTTTTAAAGAGAGTCCCTTTCTAGATCGGGACTCTCTACGCACAGTCACTCAGGCACTAGTCACTTCCCACTTGGACTACTGCAACGCTCTCTACATGGGGCTCCCCCTAGGGTGCACCCGGAGGCTCCAGCTGGTCCAGAACACGGCCGCGCAGGGGATTATGGGGGCAACGAGGTGCTCCCATGTGACACCTCTCCTGCGCGAGCTGCACTGGCTCCCGGTGGTCTTCCGGGTGCGCTTCAAGGTGTTGGTGACCACCTTTAAAGCGCTTAGGGCCAGGGTACTTACGAGACCGCCTTCTGCCACCAATAGCCTCCCACCGGCCAGTACACTCGCACAGAGTGGGCCTCCTCAGGGTGCCGTCCGCCAGACAATGTCAGCTGGCGACCCCCAGGGGGAAAGCCTTCTCTGTGACGGCGCCCACCCTCTGGAACAACCTTCCCCCAGAGTTACGTACAATAACAGACCTCCGGATTTTTTGTCGGGCCCTGAAAACCTATTTATTTCAACTAGCTGGGCTGGCTTGAGTTTAATTTTAAATTGATTTTAAATTGGGTTGTTTTAATTTACGGCCAAAATATTTAATTATTTTAATACTGTTTTTAAATTTTGTATGCTCTGTTTTTTACTTTGGCTGTTCACCGCCCTGAGTCCTATTTGGAGAAGGGCGGTATAGAAATGGAAACAAACAAACAAATAAATAAATAAATAAATAAATAAATAAATAAATAAATAAATAAAAGGGATCAAATCACATTCACCTAACACTGCTTACTTAACTATTTCTTATTTTCTCTATGATGTTGGGATGATGGTTTTCATGATATATTGCTCAATTCTGGCCTCTGTTTACAACAATTTTCTTGTTTAAAACCCTGATGTGTTTGTGTTTCACCTTGACAGTCAGCATGACTTTTATTTTCTTCCAATCTAATGAACACAGACAATTTTTTGGGGAAAAAATCTTGCTCAAATATCTCTGGCAGAAAGGGAGATTTTTACATGACATAGGCTAGGAAACGATAGAAACTTTTCAGGCTTTTTATCATCAGGACTAAATTATGAGTTGACTATCCTTCCACCTCTACTTTGATAAAATTAGAGATGAAACTTTTGCTTCAAAACATTCATTTATTTTTTTTCCCTAGTCATAGATTCTGAAAAGGTAATGTTCTCTGCTATATGTGTTTAAGGATGAAATAACCGTTCTTCACATTCTGGAATGTTAATGTACAGACAATAAAAAATCCTCTTTTATATACTTCACAAGCCAAAATGCACTGTGAAAGAAGATCACTCTGAACACATTAAGTACACATATGAGAGGCAAGTTGGCTTGTGTATCAAGTCTAAGAGAAACTGGAGCTTTGCACACACAAAGAGAAACCTGTTAACATTTAGTTAAGTACAAATCCCTTCATAGCATTCATAGTGATTCAATCTGTAGAATATTTTCTCCACTCTATAGGATGCATAGCAAAGAATGGAATTAACTGAAGGAGTACAAAATCCAGTTTACAAAAGACAGCAAATGAACCTTGTCTTCTTAAATACGTATCTTCAAAAGATGCCACAAAAGAGCTATGGTGGTGCAGTGGCTAGAATGCAGTATTGCAGGCTAACTCACTGCTCACTGCCAGCAGTTTGATTCTCAGCCTTCCGTACTTCCGAAGTCAGTAAAATGAGGATCCAGATTTTTGGGGACAATATGCTGACTCTGTAAACTGCTTAGAAGGGTCTGTAAAACACTATGAAGCTGTATATACTGTAAGTCTAAGTGCTATTGTTATTTATACAAGCCAAAAATGTGAGGATTGTCTCTGCATTGATGATAATACCTTTCTTCTCTTTCTCCTCCTGCATTAGGTTATCCTGCCAAGCCTAGTTGGGACTTATTCTGCATGTCAGGAACAACTCAGCCCAGTAAATTGGGATAAAAAATGTCCAAAGGAAACAAGGGTCTCTGTACTCTGGTCAGATTAAAGTTTCTGAATAGCTGTTATTAGTTGGTTGATTATGTGTCATGAAATCAGTTTTTACTCCAAGTGACCACATAGATAGATATTCTCCAGGAGGGTAGTTGCTGGTTCATTCAAGGCGACCATAACTCAGAGGACTGAGAATCCTGGTAGAGGAATTTATGCAAACATTTTTATATTTCTAGGTAGGTGCTAACAGGTAGGTGCTTTTTGAGCCAATTGGCTCCTTTTTTTAATGTCTCTCAAAAATGAATGCTATGGTGGTCGTATGTATAAAATCATAAAATCAAACCAGAAGGCAAATTGTAAGCCGCCCTGAGTCTCCGGAGAAGGGCGGCATATAAATTACATTTAAAAAAATAAAAATAAAATAAAGCACTGAATTGCAGAAAGGCATAATTTTTATTTTCTAAAAAGCTTTTGGGATCCAGGTGGAACAGAGAAGCATGCTTGTATAAAAGAACATGTGTGTGTGTTTGTGTGTGTGTGTGTGTGTGTGTGTGTGTGTGTGTGTGTGTGTGTTTATGTATGTGTGTGTGTGCATGTATATATATATATCCATCTCTTAATTTGGGGATAGAGTTGGAGCAACTGGGTGGAGTTTACTGGTCAGATGTCCTTCCTGACATCTATGCAAAGTTCATAGCAGATATTTTTTCTTTGCATTCTAAGAGAGAAATATCTGCCACTACCTAAGATTGAACTCTCAACCTTTACTGAGTGGGAAGAGAGCATCTTCACCACTAGGCTACCACACTACGTATTTATTTATTTGCACACACACACACACACACACACACACACACACACACACCTTTGAGTCTTATGTTGAGTAACTTACACAAAATAGATCAAATCAGTTTATTATAGCCATAAAGCCATATACTTGTTGCCTACACAAAAGAAGATGAGTGAAGATCCAAAGGAAACTCAGCTGATGTCCAAATTGATGAACATTTCCAAATACTCTTTGGATCTTCCAGTACAGAGGTAAGGAAATAATCCCTGTATGACAATTCCCAGCACTTGTTAGCAATGCTGATATTGTATGACCTGTTGCATATTTTACCTTCCCATGATTTCATTCTCCAGCTATGTCTATTTAATATATTATTTCTACACATTTTTACTTAGACCTTTGTTGAATAGCAGAAAAGGCTTTTGAATGATTTGTTCCTGCAGATTCAAATGTCAAATGAGTAATACTGCATGAAGCTCTTTTGGCAAAGTTAGGAAATTTTACCACTGATTGTCAGAAACGAGAAAGAAAAGGGTACCATCAGTAGTTCCATTTCCTGCCCACTGGGATTTTGTCCTGAATTAACCTCAGTGAAGACCTCGGTTGAATTACTTTGGAAAAATTCTCCCTTTTTGCAGAAGAAAAACCAGACAGAAAGAGATATATTAGAGCAAGTGAAGTTAGAACCAAAAGCAAATGAAATGTTTCATCTAGAGTAATATCGATGACCCATTGCTTAGTCAGTAAAGGTCTCGTTGCTCCAGAAACTAGAGGTATTGGAGAGAACAGTGAATTCATTTCAACTTTCACTATACTAGCAACTGCAGTTGTGCAATTAACAAGATAATTGCTGTTGTGAATAGCTGGCCAGCATTTACAGTCACCCTAAGTGTCAATCAATGTCTGAGTTTGAATCCATAATCACTCTTGGATATGGAGGTATGGCAACAGGAGATTCCTTCAACCTCTTCCCTTCTAGATAAGAAAAGGGTTCCTGCTGTTGAGACAAAAGGAGAACTTGAACAGATAAGAAGTATGAAGCTGATATTGCTGAACCGGGGTAACAAGGGAGCACATCATTTCCCTAGGCATTTTTTTTTTCTTTTTATAATCCTGTAATCTCTTGCTTCAGAGTGGGGTCAGGGCAATTGAATGGAGCTCAGCATTTACTGGCCAGATGCCCTTCCTGACATCTATGTGGAGTTCACAGCAAATATTTTATCTTTGCACCCTCATAGAGAAACATTTGTCACTGCCGAGTATTGAAATCTCAACCTTCTGAGTGGGAGGTGAGCATCTTCACCTCTAGGCCACCATGCTGCTCTCCACAGCCATTACTATAAATATTACAATTATCCGAACAAGTTACTATAGGTCTAGGAAAAAGAAGCAGAAATCTTTGCTTCATGATTCAGGTTGTTTCTATAGAAATATGTAAAAAAATTAGCTAGGAATCTGTGTTGGATATTGGATTTTATTTCATTTTATTTTGTTGTTAGTTGCGAAGTCATGTCCGACCCATCGCGACCCCATGAACAATGTTCCTCCATGCCTTCCTGTCCTCTACCATCCTCTGGAGTCCATTTAAGCTCACATCTATTGCTTCAGTGACTCCATCCAGCCACCTCATTCTCTGTTGTCCCCTTCTTCTTTTGCCCTCAATCTTTCCCAGCATAAGGCTCTTCTCCAGTGTGTCCTTCCTTCTCATTACATGGCCAAAGTATTTGAGTTTCATCTTCAAGATCTGGCCTTCTAAAGAGCAGTCAGAGTTGATCTCCTCTAGGACTGACCAGTTGGATCATCTTGCAGTCCAAGGGATTCTCAGGGGTCTTCTCCAGCACCAGAGTTCAAAGGCCTCGATTCTTTGGCGCTCAGTCTTTCTTATGGTCCAACTTTCACAGCCATACATTGCAACTGGGAAAACCATAGCCTTGACTATACGCACTTTTGTTGGCAGAGTGATGTCTCTGCTTTTTAGTATGCTGTCTAGATTTGCCATAACTTTCCTCCCCAGGAGCAAGCGTGTTTTAATTTCTTGGCTGCAGTCCCCATCTGCGGTGATCTTAGAGCCCAGGAAAATAAAATCTGTCACTACTTCCATTTCTTTCCCATCTATTCGCCAGGAATTGAGAGGGACGGATGCCATGATCTTAGTTTTCTTAATATTGAATTTCAAGCCAATTTTTGCACTCTCCTTCTTCACCAGCATCAAGAGGCTATTTAGTTCCACTTCACTTTCTGCCATTAGAGTGGTATCATCTGCATATCTGAGGTTTATTTATTTATTTATTTATTTATTTATTTATTTATTTATTCAATTTATATGCTGCCCCCCTCCAAAGACCCAGGGCAGCTCAAAATACACTCAAAAAATCACTATAAAAACACTTAAAAATTAAAAACATTAAAGACATTAAAACCCATTCACACCATTCATGGCTGGATCTCGTCAGATCGCAAAGAGAGATCAACAGCCCCAGGCCATTGTAGATATATCTCCTGGCAATCTTAATTCCAATTTTTGATTCATCTAGCCCCGCCTTTCTCATGATGTGTTCTGCACATAAGTTAAATAGGCAGGGCGACAGTATACAGCCTTGCCGGACTCCTTTCCCAATTTTGAACCAATCAGTGGTTCTATGTCCATTCTCACTGTTGCTTCTTGACCCGCATATAGGTTTCTCAAGAGACAAATAAGATGATCTGGTACTCCCATCTCTTTAAGAACTTGCTATTCCATATTAAATAAGCACTCTTATCTCTTGGGTTTGCATCTTCGTAGAACTTGGGAATTTTCAGAGTTATTGTTTACTTTGGACTGCGTTCACAGATACAGCATTACAGTCTTCAAGTCAATGTTTTGCTTGATAAAATTGGAGTACATATTTTAAGATCCATTGCAACTAAATAATTCATACTAAACCATCACCATCTTGTGGTCTGACTCTAAACTGCATCTTGTTTTAGGAACATTTTTCCTCTTTTTAGTTCATCTGGAAGTATCTGTTTTATTGAGGAAGCTCTGCCATTTTCCTCTTCAACAGGGAATGGCTGCATATAAATGTTTACGTTAAAGAGAAGTTTTAAGTCTAATTTGTTTTTTTTAAAAAAAAAAAAGTTTAATTTTTTTTATCTCTTGTGAGAATGTCTCTATCTTTCCAAAAGTGGTTTGAGGAGGAAGGGGCGAGAGAAAGAGAGTTCAATCTTTTAACACATAGCTTGATGCTGCTCAGCCAGAAGGTGTCTTAGTGAAAATCATTTCATCTTCCCCCTGTCAAGAACCAGGGAAGTTCAAATGTGTATAAATAATAAGGAATCTGAACTATTAACGGTCAAGGGAAATTAGTGGGAGTTAAGAATAGAAAGGAATTCTAGGTGGGCTGGGCTTAGATCACTTGTGGGCACACAGGGACTCATGACTGATAGGGTGTTTGACTCCTCCCTCAGGTTCAGTCTGGTTATCTCCTACATGCCCATTTTTATTTCTTATTTGTTAAAAGGGCTATACAGATTGAGCACAGAGAGAAATGAGATGCTTTCTAGGACATAAGTGGTGGCAGAAGCAACTACAAAGCAGTTACATCAAGAAAAGAAAGTAGAAGGTAGAAGCTTAATTAAAGACTAGCAGCACAGTTGGATTCATGAATAAGTTAGACTTTGTTTTCACCATGGTTTATCAGCTATATCAGCTTAGCAAGCATTTCTTTTTAAAGCATCATTCAAGCTGGGTTCACCCAGCACATTATGCAAAATCTATTATAGCTTAGAGCAAACATGGATAGCTTAGCCTTTTTAGAGAGATTAGTGGGTAGAACCAGGAACTTGGGGACTAGAAGGGGGGGAGAGATTGATTTGAATTGCAATGTCAAATATGATTTCACTTGTAGTGTTCATCTCCTGGGTCTTGAAGAACATCGGTTCATAATTCATTACTGAGAACCGGATGAGAGAAAGCATAAATCTCCACAGGCAATTGTTGGTGCCTCCTTCTGAGAGTTTCCTAATTCTTAGAAGGAAACTAACCCATCAAATCTTCACACTTCATACTGATTGTCAATCTAGCTGAGAACGGTCCTCATAGAAAGTGCTTTTGGGTGGAGGTGCTTGCATTTTCCTCCAACTGCACTTCAACTGAGCTACCATCATACCCCAAGTGAATCTTGGGAAATACTTATTTGATTTTGCTTTTGAACAAGATCACTTGTCTTGTTAGGGTTTTCCCTTCCTGCCTCACTTTTATGAGTGCCGGTTTAATTTGGCAGCTCCTTCTCAATTGACTGAAATTAAACATGCCAGGCGTCAGAGCTACGATTGCTCACCAACTACATGCCTTTCCTCCTCAGAGGCCAATTTTTTGTTGCACAAAGGAGGCATCTTAATGGAGAGACTGATTACTTATCTTGGGCAAATCTAGAGCTATAATTAAAACTTGCATGGGAGATAGGTGGGTGGCATTTGACTCCCGCTGCTCCCTTTAATATACTACTCCTGTCTCTCTAATGGGGAAAAATGTACTTTAAAAAAAAAAAACCCTGCAAGCTTGTTTCTACCCCTCCAGGATCTCGGTAGGGAATGGCTGCTAATTGGTGATTAACAAGGTTCTCCCTAATTGTGTGCACTAGAAAGGGGTGTGATTGCCACCCCAATGGTTGCAAAAAGAAAAAAAAAGGATGCATATTATAAATCACTAACAGCTTTGCTTTCTGCTGCTAGAAGAAAGACAATTTAGCCAGCTGAGCTTCAGATGGAAGGTGACTGAGCAGGAGCCACTTAATCCTTACTCTGCTATTCTTATATATTAATCAGATCAGGAAGGTTTGCAAGTGGCAGAGAATTTGCTGTTGCAATAAAGCATCAGAATTTCTAGACCTGAAGACATTCAAAGAATTTAACAATTCTTGTTGAACAAAGAAAACTCTGTCTTTCCCCCCTCTCCCAATAGAATACCAAGGGAGAAACAATCAGTAATTGCTGATGGACAATAAATAATTCTTGCTGTGAATAAGTGATGGCTTTGGAAAAGATCACAGGAATTTATTTTAGGTATATCTAAACACAACCCCTAGATAAGTTGATCTATCCTTAGAAGCCAAGCCAAGTTAAGCCTGATCAGAATTGGAATGGCTGACATGTAATAAATATCAGGACTGGAGGCTAGACTGGAAAATTAATATCTAGGTGAAGGAATGTCAAATCATTTCCATATTATTGGTGAGAAAAGAGTGACGTGGTCTAGTGGTGAATATGCTCATCTCCCACTCGGAAGGTTGAGAGTTCAATCCTAGGTAGCAGCAGATATTTCTCTTCTAGGGCACAAAGAGAAAATATCTGCTGTGAACTCTGCATGGCATCAGGAAGGACATCTGTCCAATAAATGCTCAGCTCCATCCAGTCGTCCCCAACTCCACCTCTAATTAAGGAATTACAGGGTCGTAAAAAAGGGAGTATTGTTGGTAAGAAAACTTCATGAGCATGGGCATAAAATCACTAGAAGATGATTGAATCAGAGGAACATGCCAATTATCATGGGATAATCTTTCAAACTGAAACCAATTTCAGAAGAGGATTGAATAACCAACTTAGAGGTGATTTTTTAAATAGATTTAATAGGATTTTTTTTCCTAATATCTTTTGAACATTTTTAAAAATTCTATCATTAGGAAAGTGACAGAAGCACATCCTTCCCCAGATATGTTTAAGGTGACTTGTCCCTTTCCAGTCCCCACACATAATTAAATCAATGGGGTAAAAATCAAATAGATAAAAAGCAAGCCATTCCTTCAGTTTCAGGGGGAAAATGTTTCTTAATGGTAGTGGGACATTTATTTAATTTCATTATATTCAGAAACATGTTAAAGGTGCCAATTTGATGTAGTGGTCAGAGTCTTGTTTCTATCAAATCACAAGATCTTGTGATTTTGTGTTTTTCTCTGGGTGGAACGTATGGTCAACCAGGGAATCTTCAGAATGACAAACGCATGCCAAAAAGCAACAATATTGGTCAATGTCTATGGAGATTCTCCATCATCTAGGTCATAGTTGTCCCAAAGATGCTTTTCCAAAAGGCCTTTGTTTCTTTTTTCTTTGATAATGTTTTGCTTCTCATCCAAGAATTAATTGATTTGCAGGGAATAGAAGGATTTATATTTGCAATAATCTCATCATAAACACTCTGAGGGTTGGTTTTAGCTCTCCTTCCATTCCCCACCAGTCAGTTAGAACTGAAGAAGCTTCTTAGATTAGAAGCAAAATGTTTTCAAAGAAAAAAAAACAAAAAAATCCAGTTGCCTTTCGGAAGAGCACCTTTTTGTACTGGTCAATGTACCCTCCAAACAGTAAATAAGCAAGCTTCCAAATTCCTCCAAGATTAATTTTTTAAAAAATATTGAAACACACAGGAACAAAATGGAAGTCCTTTGCTTAGTCTTTGACCACCACCAGGCACCACCTGACTGGTTTAAGCCTTTAATGGGATTCTTCAGACATGGGAAGCCAGGTGTTACTCTGTGGGCTTCAGACCCTCTACTGAGAATCAAAGTCACAGATTTATGCCCTTTAGCTGGCTATATTCAGCACCTTAACTTTAGCAAATCCCGGTGTTCAGTGACTGCAGAAAGAGACATCTACAAGCTGTCAGAATAGTAGAAACTGTGAAGTAGGTTTCGGTACAAGTTCCTTTTCTGTTAAACGAAATGGAACGTTCCAGGAAAAAAATGCAGGATTTTTCTGCACAGCACTAGTTCAAACTATAAGGTATTAATTACAATTTGGTTCTTCTTGGAAAATAAGCTAAGGTCTTCTCTAATTGTAGCCTGCCCCAACACCTACCCAGAGAGGACATGTCATTAGCTAGATCATTTCTACACAGGGTGCAGCCAGCTCATTAAGGAATGTTCCTGATTTTGCTCAAGGGCATCGGGGAAGGCATGTTTTATGCCAGAGTAAGAATCATTTATAGGAACAGGAAGTAAACAAAGAATCAAATCTGCTCGTTCGGAATGAAAGAGCACAAAATGTTTTCCCTGACTTGGAACCTTAAGCATCTGAAATGGGTGTGCATTTTTCAGATTTATGGCACAGAGTCATTTCAAAACAGCTAGGCGAGCAATCATTTAGATGTGCGTGGCCATGAAGAGTGCTAAATCTGAGTCCAACTCACTAAGAGTTTCACACTTGTTGAACAAATTAGGAAGCAGCCAGATGTTAAATTCAGCAGGGATCATTGCTCAGGCCTGCTAAAAGCCCCCTCAAATGCAGCAAGCTTGTCATATTTGAGCCATGTTTTTAAAGAAATTAAAGAAAATTGTTTGCCGCAAATGGAGGATAGAGCTTTCTCGATTGTACTGAGGTCTCCAGAGCCCCCTTGATCTGGCTTCTAAAAACAAGCAACACCTCCTCTTAGGAGCCATCTCAAATGCACAACATCAGAGCTGCTGTGCGGTGTCAGTTCAGCCCTTTGCTGGACCTCTACATGGAGAAGAAGATATTTCTGTCAACTTAGGTAAAGAAGTCCATCTCCCTGCTTTCTACTAGGGACACCAGGTCTGTATCTCAGAGCCAATCATCCCAACTATAAGTGGCGGTAGCTATACAAAGCAAGTAGGATCATTAGGAGCCCTGGTGGCACAGTCAGAGGTGAAATGCTCCTGGTTCAGACCGGATCACCAGATCCAGTAGTGATGGCAGGGGGTGGTTCGGAGAACCGGTAGCAAAAATCCCTGCACCCCCCCCCCCACCATGCCCAGCTGAGCCGCATGATCATCAGAGGCTTTTTTTTTACTTTTAAAAGCATTTTTTCTACAACTTCTTCCCCCCAAAAAATGCTTTTAAAAGTAAAAAAAAAAAGCCTCTGATGATCGCGCGGCTCAGCTGGGATCTCAGAGGCTTTTCAAAGCATTTTTTTCTGCAACCTCTTCCGGGGAAGAGGTGGTTAAAAAAATGCTTTGAAAAGGCTCTGACGATCAGGCAACACAGCTGGGATTGTCAGAGCCTTTTCAAAGCATTTTTTTAACCACCTCTTCCCCGGAAGAGGTTGCAGAAAAAAATGCTTTAAAAGTGTCTCTGACGATCCCAGCTGAGTTGCCTGATCATCAGAGAGACTTTTAAAGCATTTTTTTCTGCAACCTCTTCAGCGGAAGAGGTGGTTAAAAAAATGCTTTGAAAAAGCTCTGACGATCCCAGCTGTGTTCCTGATCGGCAGAGGCTTTTCAAAGCATTTTTTTTTCATTTGCAGAAAAAATGCTTTGAAAAGTTAAAATAAAAAAAAAAAGTTGGCCACGCCCACCCAGTCACATTACACCCCCCTCCACCAAGCCACACCCACAGAACCGGTAGTAACAAATTTTACATTTCACCCCTGGGCACAGTGGTTAGAATGCAGTGTTTAGGAGGGCAAACTCTGACCACAGTCTGGAGTTCAATTCTGATGGGCTCAAGGTTGACTCAGATTTCCATCCTTCCAACATCGGTAAAATGAGGACCCAGCTTGTTCGGGGCAATATGCTGACTTTGTAAATCACCCAGAGAGTGCTGTAAAGCATTGTGGGGCGGTATATAAATCCAAGTGCTATTGTTATTGCTATTTGAAAGCAAGAGAGTGTTGCCCAGTGTCGGACAAGATTCCTTGGGGTGGCAAAACTATAAAAGCTCACAGTCTAGAAGAGAAACACAAGCACATAAGCAAGACTGAAGAGAAGATGGACAAGACTAAAACAAGAGCCATTTGGCTCAACTCCTCCTAAGTGTGTAACTTTAAGTAATTTTGGAAGCCAGCTCCTGAATCTTAAATGCAGAGTTTGCCACCAGTCTTGAGAGTTTTTGGAGGGTTTAGGTTTTTGAGATAGCTTACAATATGGCATCTTGGAGACTCAACTCTTCACTTTCAGAGATGCAGGGGTTTGGTTTCATGGTTGTCCTCATGAGTGACAAAAAAAAGTCAAGTTGCCAGCTACAACCGTGCATCACAGTGTGTGTTATATTGAATTTCATTTGCCTTTTATCTCAATGTGATTATTTTCAGGAATGTCTTCAGCCACACACCACCAGTTCCGTAAAAACAAAAAAAAAAAATTCTGTTTTCAGATTTCCCACAAATATATACACATCTCACTGGATAAGTTTCAGTTCATTGTTTCCACACTAAAGATACTCCACACTTTCTTCCCCCCCCAAAAAAATTATCCCACCGCCTATAGATTACACTTTCCTTAACAAATGAAGGGGGGGGAGTAAACTGAACAGCTGGCCCCTTAGTGCCATCTATGCTGAAAAATAGCTTTCCAGTTTCCTCTGTCATGAGCTGTAGGGGCAATGCGGAAGGCCATTGTATTTGATATATGAATGATATCGGGGGATGATATGAAAGCTCTGATTACTATTTTAACAAGCTTACTCTGCACTTTACTAGAGAGGGAGGGAGGGAGGGAGGGAGGGAGGGAGGGAGGGAGGGAGGAAGGAGGAAGGGAGGGAGGGAGGGAGGGGAGGATATAGCGATATTCACCCTTCAATCTAGTATCTTCTCTCAGGATATAAATTCTATGGACATATGTTTTCCAACAAAGCCACCAGAGGCACTAAAGCATATGCAGTTCTATATCTGTATATAAATAAATTATTATAAAATGGAATTATGGCACATCATACAGTCATCCAGATATTCAGAATGGATTTGGTATTTTATTATTATTATTATATACTTTATTCATTAAACATGAAACTCAGTCAACTGAACATTCAAAAATGCATCACAAATACCATTGACTGGTGCTAATGGTTGATATGGGTTGCTGCCAGCTTCCTAGGTATCAACCAAGTACCTTCTTAAGATGTATGATGTTCCGAGTAGCACAGTTTTTTGCAGTACCGCTGGTATTATTGCAGAAAGCTGCAATTTGTTGATGTATCTTATAAAATTCTTGGACATGGTATCAAATGCCCCGATGACAATGGGTATCTCTGTTACATGTTTCATCCATAATTGCGTAGTTTCGATGGCCAGGTCATGATATTTCGTGATTTTTTCCAGTTCTTTTTCTTCGACTCTGGCATCTCTTGGTACCGCAATGTCAATAAATTGTATGTTTCGGTTTTTGACAACTGTGATATCTGGTGTGTTGTGTTCCAAATGACGATCTGTCTGTATTGGAAAGTCCCACAAGATCTTCACCTTCTCATTTTCTATAACTTTTTCCACTTTATGTTCCCATGACTTTTTGGATACAGGTAAGTCATATTTTTTACATAATGACCAGTGGATTAATTTAGCAACTCAGTCATGTCTAGCTTTGTAATCAGTTTGTGCGATTTTGCTGCATTCACATATTAAATGTGAAACAGTTTCGACTTTGTTGTTGCAAAGTCGGCAGTTTGGATTGTCGGTGGATTTTTGTATCTTTGCTTTCATGGCATTAGTTTGTAGTGCTTGTTCTTGAGCAGCGAGTATTAAACCTTCTGTTTCTTTCTTGATGGTTCCTCTCTTAAGCCAAGCCCATGTAAAGTTGTCATCACATTTTCCTTCAATGTTTTTCAAGTGCTGTCCATGCAAAGCTTTGGCTTTCCATCCATTTAATCTGTCATCCAGCTGTTTTTCCTTATATTCTGCCTTTGTTTCTGTTGTTTTTAATAATGTTCTCCATTTTCACAGCCTGCAGCAATTTTTCTGTAACTTTGGTTCATATAATCATTCAAACTTCGTTTTTCTTCTTCTACAGTTTGATGGATTTGCAATAGCCCTTTGCCCCCTATTTTTCTTGGCAGGTACAGCCTGTCGATGTCACTTAGTGGATGTAAAGCATGGTACATATTCAGAAGTTTGCGTGTTTTCCAGTCCAGGTTTTCCAGTTCAGTCAAAGTCCAGTTGATGATTCCAGCTGAGTAGTGTATCACTGGAACTGCCCATGTGTTAATGGCTTTCATTGTGTTTCCAGCATTCAGCTTTGATTTTAATATTTTGCGGACTCTCCTGATGTATTCCTTTTGTATTGACTCTTTGATTTTTCCATTCAAGGTGTTATCGGCTATCTGCTTCCAATATGCCTAGGTATTTGTAATCATCATCCTTTGCTAATGCTTTCACTATGCTTCCATTTCCCAGTTCTATTCCTTCTATTTTTTCCATTTTTCCTTGCTGCATGGATAATATAGCACATTTTTCAAGTCCAAAGTTCATTCTGATGTCGCTGCTGAACAGTTGAACTGTGGTAAGTATTGATTTAAGTTCAGTGGGGCTTTTCACATACATTTTTAAGTCATCCATGTATAGTAGATGGTTTATCTTGCCATGTTGGCTTGAGATTTGATATCCCAGTTTTGTGTTTCGTAGGATTATTGTCAGTGGAATTAATGCGATGTTGAACAGTAGTCGTGAAAGTGAGTCCCCCTGGAAGATTCCTCAAAAAAACAATTGAACTGGCAGATCTACCATAAAACTGCTTCAGCCCTGCTTTGCTATCATGGCATCCTGCCATGGGGGAGGGGGACGTAGGGGAATGTCAAGAGGGGGGGAAAGACAAGACAAGAAGGCAGTTAAGAGTACCGTACAAGAGAGTGGCGCTATGGGAGGAGCGAGATCGAAGCTTTCGGAGGAACTTCAAAGATATTGCTCCGCGCTCCAGAAAGAGGCCGATGACCTTTAAGTGTCTATCTTGGAATGTCAATGGGTTGAATTCAGCACAGAAAAGGAAGAAAATATTTACATATTTGAAACAATTTAATAATGATATAATATGTTTACAAGAAACGCATATAACTACTCAAGATCAAAAATATTTGATAAACTCAAAATTAGGAGTACATTTTATATCTTCGACTTCGCAGAAAAAGAATGGTGTGGTTATTTATGTAAATAAAAAATTAACAGCGAAAGTTATAGAAGCAGATCAAGATGGTAGGTTTGTAGCAATTGAATTGCTTACAGCAAATGGACCAATTCTTTTGATTGGAATTTATGCTCCCAACCAACAACAGGATTATTTTTATAAGATATTACATACTAAAATATTGCAATGGGACTATAGATCTATTTTAATTATGGGAGACTGGAATGGAGTAATTGATTCTAAATTAGATAAAAAGAGCTTGGCAAAGTCTAGAATTAGACTACCACAGACTTTTTTTGATATGAAAGAAGATATGGAATTAAAAGATGTTTGGAGAATACATAATTCAAATGTATTGGATTACACTTTTTTTTCTGATAGACATAGATCTTTTTCTAGGATTGACTTTATCCTGTTGTCAAATGATCTACTTGTTAAGACCAAAAGAACAAAGATTTTTCCAAGAACCTTGACTGACCATAGCCCTGTATGGATAGAAATTGAGATGGATAAGGTTGAGAGACGCTCCTGGAGATTAAATGAGAACTTGTTTAGATATGAAAAAAATATAATAGAACTTAAAAAGCATTTGAAAGAATTTTTTGAAATAAATTTGAATAAAGGTACTCCAATTGAAATTGTTTGGGATGCAAGTAAAGCTTATATGAGAGGGGTACTTATCTATATGAACTCTAAACACAGACAGTTCCGACAAAAGAAAAGAATCGAGTTGGAAATGGAAATAAAGAATAAAGAACAGCTACTTATTAAAAACCCAACAGATGAAAGAATTCGAGGTGCTATAAAACTTTTGAAAGACCAATTTCAAATGCTTATGGCGGAACAAGTTGCAACAAGCCTACAATATGCGAAGCATAATACATTTTGCAACGCTAACAAACCGGGCAGATGGTTGGCTTACACATTGAGGAAAAAACAAAGTATACGGACTATTGATAGTATTGATATTGGCGGGAAAGAAATCTTTCAACAAAAATTAATTAAAGAAGCTTTTGTGGATTATTATACTAAATTATATGCTAAAGAAGAGGTGCAGAATGGACTTATAGAAAAATATTTAAATGATAAGAGAATTACAAAAATTACTGATCAACAAAAGGAAAGAATGAATTATCCCATAACAGAGGAGGAGATAACAGCAGCAATTAAACAGTTAAAAACAGCCAAAGCTCCTGGCACGGATGGTCTGACTGCAGTGTATTATAAAACTTTGCAAGCTGAAATGGTGGGACAACTTAGAGACTTATTTTGTAACATTCAACAAGGGGGTAAAATACCCCCATCTTGGACAACTGCTTATATATCTTTGATACCAAAAGAACAAGTTGGTCCTAAAAAACCAGAGAATTATAGACCAATATCTCTTTTGAATACAGACTATAAAATTTATGCGAAGGTATTAGCCAACAGATTGATGCCAGTAATTCAAAAGGTGATTCATGAGGATCAAGCGAGATTTATTGAAGGCAGATATATGAAGGACAATGTAAGGCAAGTAATAGACTTATTGGAATATCTTGATAAGAATAAACAGATTCCTGCAGTGCTGGCTTTTTTGGACGCAGAGAAGGCCTTTGATAGAGTGGATTGGAATTTTCTATTAAAGACTTTAAAAAAGATGGACTTTGGGGACCAATTTATACAGGCAATCTCAGCAATTTATCAAGAGCAAAAGGCACAGATTATTATTAATGGAAGTTTGACGACAGAGTTTAAAATTGAAAAAGGAACAAGACAGGGATGTCCGTTGTCCCCACTTTTATTTATTTTAACATTGGAAGTCTTGTTAAACACAATACGGGATTCTAAAATTTTGAAAGGCATAATGATAAGGCAAGAGGATTACAGAATAAAGGCATTTGCAGATGATCTGGTGGTTACCCTATCACAACCAATGGAATCAATAATCTTGATGAATGACATTATACAAGACTATGGTAGAGTTTCAGGTTTTAGACTGAATTCAAAAAAGACCAAAATGATAGTTAAAAATATGACACAAGATCGTAAATATGAGCTTGAAAGGAGGGCAGGTTTTGAAATTGTACCTAAGGTAAAATATCTTGGAGTTCAGGTTGCAGAATCAAATTTGAAATTGTTTCAAAATAATTATGAGGTGTTGTGGCGAGAGGTCCAGAAAGATATGGAGACCTGGAAAAAGCTGCAACTGTCTTTACTTGGAAGAATAGCAGCAGTTAAGATGAATATTTTGCCAAGACTTCTGTTTTTGTTTCAAATGATTCCGGTGCTTAAAAGTGATAAACAATTGAAAGTTTGGCAGTCTGGTGTGAATAAGTTTGTCTGGAACGAGAAGAAGCCGAGAGTGAAACTGAAAATTATGCAAGATGTTCCAGAAAGAGGAGGCCTTAAACTCCCAAACCTACAGTTATATTATGATGCTGCAGCTTTAACTTTAACAAGTGATTGGTTTGGAAGTAAAAAGACTGGAATACTAAACGCAGAAAGTTTTGATCTCGAATTTGGATGGCATGCTTATTTATTTTATGACGACAAAGTAGATAAAGTATTTAAAAGCCATATACTTAGAGACTCCTTGATGAGAGTTTGGAAGAAGCACCGACTCAAATGGGATTACAAAATACCGCTATGGCTGGATCTTGGTCATACTTTGTGGAATACAAATATAATGTCACTCGGGGGGTTTTTATACAAAGAGGTTCTTTTTACAGATGCGGGCAGATGGCAGCTGAAGACATTACAGACACTGTTGGATGAAGGACTTAATCTAACTTGGTTACAATATAATCAATTACAATTGAGATGGAAAGAGGACCAAAAAACTGGTATTATGTTGCATGAGGAAGAATTGGTTAGACATATAAAAGAGAAAGGTCCAATGCATATTAAAAGGCTTTATAATGTTTTGCTAGAAAGGGATTCAGAAACCGAATTAGTTAAAGATTGTATGATTAAGTGGGCACAAAATTTTGAAGAACCAGTGATGTTGGAAACATGGGAAAAAATTTGGGTTCAGAATGTTAAATTTACACAGTCGCAGAATCTGAGGGAAAATTTTTATAAAATGTTTTATAGATGGCATTTAGATCCCAAAAAGTTGTCATGTATGTACCCTAATGTTCAGCCAAAATGTTGGAGATGCGAATGTTTGGATGCTACGTATTATCATGTTTGGTGGACCTGTAGGAAAGTTAAGGCTTTTTGGATAAAAATTTGGTGGGTCATGCAGAATGTTTTGAAGAAAAAAATTCAGTTTTCTCCACAACTGTTTTTATTGGGTATAGTTAAGGGTTTTACATTGGGTGAAACAAAATTGATATTGTATATGATAACGGCAGCAAGACTGTTGATAGGTAAATACTGGAAGAATGAAGCTTTGCCCACTATCGAGGAATGGACTGTGAAGATGGCCAGTTTTGCAGAGATGGCGAAGATTTCAGCGTATTTAAAAGATTGTTCACAAGAGACTTATGAATGGGAATGGAAAAGGTGGATAGAATATGTTCAGAACAAATATCAAACTAGAAAGTATCAAATAGCTTTTATTTGAAAATAATGTATTAGAAATATTTTAATGCAAAGGGATAAAGAGGAAAAATTTTATAGGGGGAGGGACGGGTTCAGGCTTATATATTAGTGTCATTAGTTATGAGTAAGTAATAGGGAAGTCTGGGGGGGAGGGTTAGGGAGGGTTAGGGAGGATGGGAAGTTTGGGGCGGGAGGTGGGGGGTGAAAAAGGGGGTGAAAATGTAATTGTAAAACTTTTGCAATAAAAAAAAAAAAAAGAGGGGGGGATGACAGGAATTAGAGGTGCCAACCCAAGATAAGAGGCAAGAGTTGAAATATCCAAGAACATAGGCATGAGAACGGAATGCAAACAGCCACCGAAGAGGTGTTAAATTTTAGAACTGTTACCAAAACACCTGAAAGTTTGAACACTATTGAACATTAATGAAATGACCAAGGGGAGAGGGCAGTGGTGAAATCTAAAATTTGTTACTACCGGTTCTGTGGGCGTAGCTTAGTGTGGGGGGGTTAATGTGACTGGGTGGGCATGGCCAATTTTTTTTTTTACTTTTAAAACCATTTCTTACATGTAAAACCATGTAAAAAATGCTTTCAAAAGGCTCTGACAATCCCAGCTGAGTTGCCTGATCGTCAGAGGGTTTTTAAAAAACCCTCTGACGATCAGGCAACTCAGCTGGGATCGTCAGAGCTTGGATCGTCAGAGCCATTTAAAAAAAAAAGCCTCTGATGATCGCCTGGCTCAGCTGGGCAGGGGGGGGGGCGGGGGCAGGGATTTTTGCTACCGGTTCTCCGAACTGCCTGCCGCCATCGCTACCTACTCGCCCAAGCCGGTCCGAACTGGGAGCATTTCACCCCTGAGAGAGGGCCTGAAAGAAAGGAAAATCAATGGGTTTACGCGGAAATATTCAGATATGGCTTTGCTTACACTGTAACTTGGCTTTAGTTAAATTATACCTTTTGCTACAAATGGAGTCGTGGGTCTTTCTTTCCTTAATGCCCAAGCTGGGACAGGTTTGACATAAACTCTGGTTTGCTGTTATTTAGGGCTGCACTACTGTTTTCCCAGTAATTAAACGTGAGCTATTGTAGATGTTAACAGAAATGTCATCTTTTAATGCAACCTTTGATTATTATTTTTTTCTCCATCCCACCCTTTCCCCCAAGGAAAACATGCTTCACATATTGCTGGCAACCAAAATCTGGCAGCTGCTTGCAGAACAAACCCAGTCAAAGACATCCGTTAGGGAGATAAAAGCAAAGTGAAAAAGCCACTGTCGCTCAGAAGGAAGCCCGTAATCAAAAGCCCCAGAGAATCAGCACTACTTCCAGAAGCAACATTTCTCTGTCTCCGTCTATAAAACTTACCCTCCCTCCCTTTCTATAACCTTGTAATTTTAAAATGAGTTGGTGATGGACAGCCCATAATGATCCATTGGAAAAGAAAGTAAAAATAACTACTAGCTCCGTTTTGATGTATTCACAGATAAACTGTGGATATCTTATTAACCGAAGTTTCTCCAAATGGAAACGGCAAGGAACATAGCCATCACTTTTTATACGTTCTGGGGCCTTTTGTAATGTGGCTAATGGGTTATTGATCTTTCTACGATTGAAAACAACATAGGAGTGGCAAGAGAGAGAGAACTCGGGTTGAATTGGGACATTTTAAATCAAAGTGCATGTAACGCAGGGTGGAGGAACCGAAAGAGTCCATCTGCTGCTATAGAAAGTAGAATTAAATGGATCTGCAGTCTCTCCCTTTTGTATGAACTGTTGTATTTTTTCAGGGAAGGAGGGAGATTATAGACACATCAGCGCATATCAAGGAAAGTATCACGATTTTTCCCTAGGGAAACAGGTTGTTTTGATTTTTTGGGAAACAAATCATGATAAGATGTGACTTTGAATGTTGGTCGCTAGAGGGAACCAGAACAAACTAAAGTTATAATTAAAGAAGAATCCCCAGGTTTGACATGCTAGTGCAGATGTTTTATGGAGATTTGTGAATTTTGGACTCAGAAATTCATTTTAAGAATGTTTAGCTTATAAGTATTGCTCGGTTACGTACATAAAAGAGAATCTTAATCAGCTGCATCATCTTTTCAGGTGCAATTCAATGAAGATTCTCTTCTTTTAAATTGGGAGCAGGCAATCTATAGCCTTACATAACAGAATAACAGAGTTGGAAGGGACCTTGAAGGTCTTCTAATCCAACCCCCTGTTCAACCAGGAAACCTTATACCATTTCAGATAAATGGTTCTCCAATCTCTTCTTAAAAGCCTCCCGTGTTGGAGCATCCACAACTTCTAGAGGCAAGCCATTCCAGTGATTAATTGTTCTAGCTGTCAGGAAATGTGTCCTTAGTTCTAGATCAGGAGTCAGCAACCTTAAACACTCAAAGAGCCATAAAGGTCCTAACTGGAAGCCCCCTGTTCAATTCTGGAGCTGACCAGAAGTCCGGTTTCCCCACCATAGAATCTTCTTCTAGCACGGCATCCTTTTTCCTCTACCTGTCCTAACTGAAAGCCCTATCAATTGTGGAGCTGACCGGAAAACCCGCCCTTTGCCATAGAGTCTCTTCCTGGTGCGCCGTGCTTTTCCTCCCCATAACCGGAAACTCCTCTCAAAATTGTGGCAGCAACAGGGAGCCGCAGCAGAGAGATGAAAGAGACACATGCGGCTCCAGAGCCAAGGGTTTCTGACCCCTCTTCTAGATTGTTTCTCTCCTTGATTAGTTTCCATCCATTACTTCTTGCTCTGCCTTCAGGTGCTTTGGAGAATAGCTTGACTCCCTCTTCTTTGTGGCAACCCCTGAGGTATTGGAACACAGCTATCATGTCACCCCAGTCCTTCTTTTCAGTAAAGTAGACGTATCCAATTCCTGCAAAATAGTTTCAGAATAAGAACAAAAAAGTGAAAATAAGGAGGCTCAGAAAGGGATAAATCCCATACCCACTTCAACTGTGCTCCTTATTAATATTCTGTTAATATTTCTAAAAGTCTATTTTAAATGTGAACCAACTTTATGTTCTACTTCATATTTCAAGATTAACAGAGAATGTATTTAGCATTTGGAAGTGAAATCTTTGAAGTTTGAGTTCCCCCTTAACTACTAGCCTTCTGAAATGTTCTACGTTTGAAAAGAAACTTACTCATAAACTGGACATTTCTTAATTCCTGCCCTGTGTCATGTGCCAGATTGTTCACCAATTTGCTTGGATTTGTTCTCCCTGCTTTCCCTGAATTTTGTGCTGATCCACCTGTTGCTTCTCTATCAGACAGGCACATCTCTTCAGGCTAAGAGAGCGGATCTCAGGGAGTTTCTAAAGAAACTAAAGTTATTCCTTACCATTCCCATATTGTATTAAACAAGCCGCAATACTGTTGGTTTGGCTTTTATTTAGCTTTATTTATTTATTTTATTTAGCTATGGGAATCAAACTAACTATGGCTGTTCAACTGGAAGTAATAGTTAAGTTGTCTGGTCATGTGAAATCAGATACACCTAAATAGGAAAAATGTGGGGACATTTTCCATAGAAAGAAATTCAATACATCTATTGAAAAAAAAATCCCTCTGAATTAATTTGTTGGTAGGGCAGATATTTAATGTATGCACAATAGAAGTTGAATAAACACCAAATTAACACTGAATCTGTCAGAGCTAAAATAATAACAAATTACTGTTTTCAGGATTCAGTCTTGCTTCCTAAAGCAAGTGTTATCCTTTGTTCAGCTCTAATTGAAAAAATATGTTTTAAGCCTAATGAGACAGAACAGAGGCATTTATACAATCTAACATATTACCATGTTGAGAAATTCATTATAAGTTTTATCAAACTGCAACAACACCAGCAACATTTTTTATGACTCAGAGGTATCTTTCCTTGGCAATTAGGTCAAGGAGCCTAATTAAAAATTAATTCATTGTTCAAATAACCATAAAAGGCTTTTAAAAACACCTCTCAGCTATTAAAACACAGTAACAGCTGGCATATTTTTCATCTATCTTTGAAAACATAGATGAAATCTCTAGTAAATTAATTAGATTTTAAATAACTTGGAATTAGTTTTTCTGTTTGCTTCAAGATTTTCCAGTTGCTAACAAAGAGATAATGGCAAGTTTGGAAACAGATTTCAAAGTTAGGAGCAGGGAAATGTGGGAGAGAGCAGTCCTAGATCTTCTCAAGTGTGGTGTGGCGAATGTTCTGCATGAAAATTATCTTCGCTCTCCTTTTGCTTCTAGTTGCTTGGAAGCATCCCCATGAATTTAGCAAGAAGATCTACAAGGAATTTTGAGCACACAAGGTCTTTCAAAACAACAGGACAGTTGGGATCATGGACAAAGCTGCTAATTTATCATTTTTTAAAGCACATACGTGTGTGCAATCGCGTACTGAATATGTCATTTTAGTCCCTCCAAGACCACACTGCCTTTATCACTGCTTTCTGCTCTGGGTGATGCCTTATTGACCAATTGACTGGGTGCAAACTCAGATTCCTGCCACCTAGAGGGGCTCACTCTTTTGAGCTTGCTTGAAAAGATGGACAAAATGGAAACTTCTCCCCACAGTGTAATTTCAACTTTATTTCTCATATGTATTTTGAGATTCTTCTCCATCCTGATCATTCTTCTGTAGATGCTCTCCAGTATCTCAATCTCTTTCTTGGAATTTGGTACCAAGAACTGGACAAAAAAGGATAATAGAAGGTTTGAACAGCTGTGTCATATTGATTCATGTTCAGTTTGTGATCTATTCGATTCTATCTTTTGTTGTTTTGTTGTTGTTGTATTTGTTTGCAGGTCAAAATTCCTAGATCTTATACAAGTATGTTACTTTTTGTACCTTGCAACAGATGTAAGTTTCTATATTAGTTTTGTTGAAGTTCATCTTACTAATAGAAGAAAATATTTGGATTGAATTGTGGGATATTTGATGCTTTCCGAGAGTGATTGTTTTCTTGCAGATGTTTCATTATCTGACTAGGTTACATCTGCACTGATGTTGTTACCTAGTTGGGTAATGAAACATTTTATTTATTTTTTATTTATTTTATTAGTCATATTTCTATGCCGCCCACTCTCCGAGGACTCTGGGCGGCTTACACCAAAGACAGTATACTAAATAGCATATTTCCCCCTAACAATCTGGGTCCTCATTTTACCCACCTCGGAAGGATCGAAGGCTGAGTCAACCTTGAGCCAGTGAGTTTTGATCCGCTGATCTGCTGAACTAGCAGTCAGCTGAAGTAGCTGCAGTACTGCACTCTAACCACTGCGCCACCTCGGCTCCGTCTGCAAGAAAACAACCAAGATTAGAGAGCATTCAAGACCCCACAATTTCATCTTAGTTTTAGACCAGTACTCTCACCTGGGAATAGTTCTTTGTGCCTTTATTCTGTTTTCTGTGCAATTAACTTACTGTACCCTGACAAGATAGACTTTGCAAAGATGAATAGTTTCTGAAAGCCATCCAACAGACAGTAATTTGAATTTAAATTTCTCATATTTGGTTTCATCATACTATGCATAATACTGAACTAAGGGAATTTTGAAGAATTCCTCTTCTTCTCCTCTCTCATTTTCTTTACCTATTAATTCTGTTTAATTAACCTGAATAGCCCTCAATTTAACCACTAGATCCTGCACAATAAAATAGAAAAAATTAATGCCAAAATACAATTTAGTTGACAGTTAGACCCTTTCAAAGATTTCTTTGCAAGTTCAGATAAACATTCAGAGTCAGTTTATTAAGGTTATCAAACCAAATGTTCAAATGATTAAAAGGCCACATTTTGAGTATTAATATTTATGAGACACTAGTCAAGTGAGATTATAATTAACTCAAAATTAAAGGTGCAATAAAAATGTAATTACACTCCTCACCATCGATTAACATGCCAACTTTATATTTAGGCATTAAAGCAAACACAAAGGCACCTGTGGCAGGTTAATAGGAAATCAATTAGCTGGAAGTGGGTTAATTCCCCTACCTGTCTAGTTTCATATTAGTTAAATTCAATTCCTGGAAGGTAACTCTTTTTGAACAAACAATTTTAATATATTGACAGTTTTGTCAATGGGCATTTGTTCACATGCAAATAGAGAAGCTCTCAGTGGGTTCTGTCCCTGCCAGGTGGCACCTGAGCTAATTTCCATGTAGAATTCTTGTCCTGTTTTCTTCTTCACATGTAACATGAGAACCTTATGGTCCCTTGACTAATAATTATGCCATCTGATCCATAACATAAGGCCAAGCTTTTGAATTCCCTTTTTATGACCCTATAATCTCTTAACTTGGGGTACCGTCAAGGCAACTGGATGGTGCTGAGCATTTACTGGCTGGGTGCCCTTCCTGATGCCACATGGAGTTCACAGTAAATATTTTTTTCTTTGAGTCCTAGGAGAGAAACATCTGCTGCCACTTAGGATTGAACTTTCAACTTTCCAAGTGGGAGGGAAGCATTTTCACCAGTAGGCCATCACACTGCTCCACTAATAGTTTGAATATTGGTACAAATTTGCTCAAAGATCTCTCTCTTGATACCCACCAAGCTTCTTGCCTTATCTATTTTTTTATCTGATTTTTTTTAATTAAATTTTCTTTTTAAAAGGTAAAAAGTAAATTTATAACTGTACCTAAAACTGCTATAAAGTAGATTGGAAGCTACTTCTTTGGATGTTTTTAATCATTCTTTTCTATTTTTGTTTGACTTTCCTTCCCCTTTCTTGCACTTTTAGCTTTCTCTTTAATTTCTTTCTTTTTCTTAAGTTATTTATCAAAATTTTAACTACCTTCTTTCACACAGGGGGACTCTTGCTTACTTATTTATACTAGTTTGCATTAATTTTTATTTTTCTTTAAAAAATATTAATAAAAAAGTATTTAAAAAGTGGTTTTTTTAGTTTTTTAAAAAATATTACTTTATTTTTCAGAGGATAAGACGCACCTTTTTTCCCCCAAAAAAGAGGGTGAAAATCTGGGCGTGTCTTATATTCTGAATGTAATTCCACCCAGCTTCTCAAATGGAGGTTTCAGAGGCTGAAAAAAGCATCAGAAATGAAGCTTCAGAAAAAGCCCCCAAACAGAGCTTCAGAGGCTTTTTTTTTTTTTTTTTTTTTTTTTTTTGAAGCTGTTTTGGAGGCTTTCAGAGGAGGAAAAAAGTTTTTTTCTGAAACAGAGTTTCAGAAGTTTCAGAGGCTGAAAAAAAAAAGCAAGGCACAGAGCTCACAACCAACGAACCTGTTGCTAAAATTCACCTCAGGGAACAGCTGATTGGGGGTATTCCGGGAGGCCGATCCACCTGCCAATCAGCTTTTTTCTTATTTTCCTCCCCAAAAACTAAGGTGCATCTTATACTCTAAAAAATATGGTAAATAGGAATCTGGCAGGATGCAAAACCTTATCCAAAACATTTTTTTTTTAATATAAAGGTGGCAGATGGCTAGGTCTAAGTGATTGATTTCAAAATCTGCCCATAAAAATAGACAAAGAAAAGTTAAGATGCCACAGAGCTGGGATGAGGTGTGGATAAGAAGTGGCAAGGGGCTAAGTCACCAGTTTTTCTTCAGTAAAGGATCATTTTGTGATTAGCCATGGCAGTGAGAATGAGCAAAGCTGTTGACAAACCACAATGATGCCAACATTATGAGCTGTGAGCAATGAAATGGATGCACAAAATACTGTACTGACAAACAGCGTCAGAAAGACGTAGCTAAGTCATAGCACTGTGTGATGATGTTGTTGTAAACAAGACATCTCTGCCCCTCCCATCTTCAGATGTGATGGGCGGGATCCTCCACAGTGGCAGCCATTTTTCAAGAGGCCTGATGTCATGCTTTCAAAATTCAGATCTACCCTTGGAACTAGAGCTTCCATACCTAGGAAGACACTTCATAGCAGATCAGAATGGAAAAGATGGGAAGGGCTAGTTGGGACCCCACACACAACCACCTATTCACATATGATTTTTTAAATGCAACTAGATGTAGTGTACGGCATATTTTTTTGGAAGGCTAAGGCAAAGTACATCAAGAAGTAGTGAGAAATTTTCTGTCAGTGAGAACAATTAATCAATGGAATAGATTGCCTCCCAGAGTTGTGGGTGCTCCATCACTGGAGGTTTTTTTTAAAATTGATCGGACAACCATTTGACTGGTATGGCATAAGGTCTCCTGCCTTGAGCCAGGGGTTCAAGGGGTTCTTCCAGCCCTATGTTCTACATTCTAAAACTGCCTTTTCCTATCCCCCCCCCACACACAATCAACTATCTAGTGAATTTTTTTAGGAGGAGAGAATGACTGATCTAAAATCACCTAATCAATGTGATGGAAGGGCTAAAATCTGGTCTCCCCACTCCTGATCCAACATCATTACCAGTAGATCACATTACCGGTTATATCAATGTAACCCTGACTAGTTTGGAACTCTTCGCCTGGCTCCATATGTGTAGGATGAATGATGGATGAGAGAAGAGTTGGATTCTAAATTCAGGAGAAGAAATAGAAGAATGCTATATAGGAACCAAACCGTCAAAGGCCTCCTTCATTCTAGGTGGCTGCAAAAAGGATCTCGAATGAAGCTGACCTGACCAAGGACATTAGCAACTAGGCCTGCGTGAGACATTTGCTCCTCCTTCTTTTGAGAGGCTTTACATCATGGAGGCAACATAATTTGCTTATCTGAGTTGCAATGACGATGTAGTCCACCTTATCGGGATGCTTCAAAGCCTTTATTGGTTAGTTGCCAGGAGACAAGTGGTGAGGGTTATTCCTTTGTGGAACAGCATCTAAGGAGCGCTTTGTATGAAGTGTGATTGATACAAAGCTCTAATTTGAAGCTTTGAACAGCCCTATTACTTCATAGACAGTGATACCAAAATAATAGATTTCTGCAGCTTTTTGCCCTATCTTTCATTGACCCAAGGGGGCCATCTGGAGCAACTCCCTTTGGCACCTACTCGATCCTTCACAAACTCTTGCCTTCTATAGCGTGGGGTATTTTCTCCCACCTAAGAAATCAATGACATCTGAGAGCAATGATGAATGGAGAATGGTAAAATCCCCTGCTCATAGCAAATCAAAGGTTCTCCTTGGTAAAAGCGTGACCAGGAGAAACTGTCAGCAACACAAGAAATGTAAAATCTCCATGGAAAGTGGAGGTATTGATTAGAACACAGTAAATCCACAAAGCTTTAATTGCTCTAGAGCCAGATGGCATTTGGTGGGTCTCCAGGTAGCTACACTTAAGATCACCAGTCACAATTGCTGAAAGTTCCATTTGTCAAGCCTTCTTCCACTTTGCAGAGGAAAATGGGGATGTGGACGATTTTGAAGTAAGAAACATAGGAACTGAAAGAATAAACAACTGCTGTATCCTTTGGTCTTTGCATTGGGTTAATCAAAAAGCTCTTAGCCCTTCAATGTTTAGCTCATTCCCCAGTTTTGAAGGAAAACTTTTCTTAGTATAGGAAAGAGTGATGCAGAGAACAACAAGAATGATTAGGGGGCTGGAGGCTAAAACATACAAAGGATGGTTACAAGAATTGGGTATATCTAACCTAATGCAAAGAAGGACTAGGAAAGACATGATAGCAGTGTTACAATATTTGAGGGACTCCTGAAAAGACCAGGAGCTCAAGATATTTTCCTAAGCACCGAAAGGCAAAATGAGAAACTAATCAAGGAGATAATCAACCTAAAACTAAGGAGAAATTTCCTAACAGTGAGAGCAATCAACCAATGGAATAGCTTGCCTTCAGAAATTGTGGGTGCTCCATCACTGGAGTCTTTCAAAAAGAGACCAGACAACCATTTATCTAAAATGGTCTCCTGTTCAAGCAGGGGATTAGACTAAAAGACCTCCAAGGTCCTTCCAGCTCTATTGTTCTACGTTCTACATGTAGGAAGGGACATCCCTCTTTTCTTCCTCCCTTCCTTCTTTTAGATAGTTAAAAGTAAAATATGATATATTCCTATTTGTGTAACACAAGGACAATCACCAAGATCTTTGTAGCTACTGTGTGTTTTAGCTTCGGTATCTGCCGATGAGAATAACAAAATAAGATGGGCAATTTTTTTCCTTTTCTGGTAGGTCGCTTTCTGAAGTTAGTGATGGTAATGCTAAGATGGGGGAAAAATAAAGGAGTGACCTCCTTCGTTCCCAGCCAGATGCAATCTGTGTGAATCCAAATTAATTCTGCTCATCCATTCCTCTTATCCGAAGTTATGTGACATTTGGGAACACAATCTGGAGTCTCAATTCTTTCCCCCTTGGCTTTCCCTTAGTTAAATCTGCCAGCAGTTTAATCAATGCAGTGGCTAGAGATGCTCTTATCGGACTGATGTGTAATCAAATATTGGCACTATAAAAATTGTTTGGCTGCTGTTCCCTTCCCAAGCCTGCAGGAGGGCTCAGCCCTCAGAAGTTTTGCCAGAATGGGGTTACAGAACTGCCGTCCCACTGAGCTCTGGAAGTCAGGCAGGAGATGGGGGTCTTTTCTTTTGAGAATTGCAGCAATGGCTCATCTGCGTGACATCTCCTTGTTTTTTCCCAATGCATTTTGGGTACCAGAACATTTGCAGAATGGGTCAAATTCACCATATCTCTTGCCAGGATACAGATTACTTAAAGGGATGAAAATCACAGATTGCAAGATCTCCCTAGCGCTCAGACGTTCTTTAAGACATGTTGTTATAATTGTAAAACTAAAGGTAACAGAAGCATCTGAAATGGGTCAATAAAAGTGGGGGGTTAGATTTGTATTCTACCTTTTAAAAGTAATCCAAAGCAACTTTTATTTTTCAGTTATTAGAGGTGAAGGTCTGTCTTGCTCTTTCATCTTCCTCTAGCTTTCACTGAGCTCCATTCATCTTCATAGAGTTGGAAGGGATCTTGGGGGGAGGGGGGGTTCTAGTTCAACCCTCTGTTCAAGCAGGAGACCCTATATTATTCTGTACAAGTAGCTACCCAATCTCTTCTTGAAAACCTCCAGTGATGGAGCACCCACAACTTCCAAAGGCACGCCATTCCACTGATTAATTATTCTCACTGTCAGGGAATTTCTCCTTAATTCAAGGTTGGATCTTTCTTTAATAAACTTCTACCCATTACTTCTTGTTGTGCCATCAGGTGCTTTGGAGAATGGGTTGACCATATGATGAACAGTTGCAGGAACTGGGCATGGCTAGTCTAGTGAAGAGAAGGACCAGGGGAAACATGATAGTAGTATTCCAATATTTGAGGGGCTGCCACAGAGAGGAGGGGGTCAAGCTATTTTCCAAAGCACCTGAAGGCCAAACATGGAATAATGAATGGAAACTGAACAAGGAGTGATTCAACCTGGAAATAAGGAGGAATTTTCTGACAGTGAGAACAATCAACCAATGGAACAGAAGTTGCCTTCAGAAGTTGTGGGAGCTTCATCACTGGAGGCTTTCAAGAAGAGACATGACTGCCATCTGTCACAAATGATGTAGGGTTTCCTGCCTGGGTGGAGGGTTGAACTAGATGACCTACATGGTCCCTTCCAACTCTGTTAATCCTCTGTGACAGCCCCTCAAGTACAGGAAGAGTGCTACCCTATCCCTTCTAGTCTTTATGGGGATGAGGGTTGCAGAAAGAGTGATAGAGAAATATCCATGCAATGAGACAGAATCATTTTTCTTTAAGCAGTGTTAAATCAGAGAACTAGGCTGCAGCTAGTTGCGCTTCAGAAGACTCTAATGATCCGAAATGTTCACAGCCTTTATTAAAACTCCCTTAGATTCATTTGACACAGAATCAAGCAAAAGTGTGAAAATAAATGCCAGCAGAACTTGCAGCAATACATACCAAGATGAACATAATAAGCATAACTATGCATATGGCCTGAATCATCATTAATAATTAAGTATAGTCTTCAAGGAAACTGTCAACTGTCCCATTTGGCACATTCAAAAAAGAAACTCGGGGCACATAGGAACTACTAAGAGTAAAACTTTATTAAAAGATCCAGTTAGGCATATCAGAAGCAAAGTCAGCTCTGAGGTTTTCTTGCAAAAACCCACATAGGTTAAAAAACAAACAAACACCCTTTTCACCCCTGGGCCGCCCACAGTTCATTGTCCACCAATTACACGCAGTATTTTTGTGTTGGGAAAACAGTTTGCACCGGCTGGTAGCTCCAAGAACTTGGTGGGTATCTCCTCTCTGGCTGCAGAAGGCTCTCATGCATTCCTTAGCCCTCCCCTGCCCTAGGAATTTACCAACCCCTCCTCCCACTTCTGTTTGGCAACCTGCAAGCTGCAAGTTGATGCAGGAAGCAATGAAAGCAAGTCAGCTTTAACCGAAACTTTGAGTCCTCATGTGACTGTGCCCAATTTTCTGTCCTTTTTTGCAGCAGTCATTAAGTGAATGCCAAGGTCATTAACACCATGGTCATTAAGCGATCATGGCAGATGTTAAGCAAACCCATTGTATCCAATGGGTATTTTTCCTAAACTGGAAGTAAACATGAGATTCCAGGAAAAAAGAATCGTATATCACAATCATGTGACTGCAGGTCAGCCATTGGTCTGAAATGGTATAGAGTCTCCTGCTTGAACAGGAAGTTGGATTGGAAAACCTCCAAGATCCCTTCCAACTCTGCTATTCTGTAAGATTTGTTGGTATTTTAGAGTCTGGAATCTAACAGCTTTGGACACCTGCTGATCATGCAAGTCAGCAATGGCCACAAGACAGAAACAAAAAAAGAATTCAAAGAGAAAGAACAAAGGGAAAGAACAGATGTAAGATGTTGTTAAGAGAAAAATCCAAGCATTTCAAACACTATGAGGCTACAGAAACCTCCAGAAGGCAATTGACTTTTTGAGTGTAGTTTCCAACGGTTTGATATTGATACCTGCTGACTGGAATTCTTCAGTGACTTAAAGCATCGCTAAAGGAGAAAGGAACCTACAAGAGAACCATTCAAAGACTTTGTAATTAAGCAATGGGATACATCTTCAGAATAAGAAAGTATGAAAATAAACGTTGGGGATACTCCCCAAAATACTTGCCATTATTATTATTTTAAACAACTACGTACTGTGAGAGTGAAAAAATTCAGTAAAATCATACAGCAACTAAAGTGGTCATGCTTAGCATACAGAAAAAGGCAGGGTTGTGTAAGTAAAAAAGTAAAGGGCATTATGAAGGATATTAAGGTTCAGTGCACAAATTAATTGAAAAACTTGGCCACGGCAGTCAACACATGTGGAAGTGAATGGATGAAAAAGCAAAAACTTGGACTCAGCTGATTGTGAGGCAAATCTACCAGCAGGAACCATTTTTGCTGGTTTCAGGGAGGGAGGGAGGGAGAGGGGGGGAGAGAGGGAGAGAAAGAGAGAGAGAGATTGGCCCAAAGTCACCCAACCAACTTACATGCCTAAAGTGGGACTAGAACTCACAGTCTCCTGGTTTCTAGCCTGGTGCCTTCACCACTAGACCAAATTAGATATGTTGTGATACCTTCCTATAGGAGCCATTGGGGCAAATTATACCAGTGTGTAATCCTTCTATTCAAAGCATGAAGAATAGAATAAAGATATTTAGGTATGAGAAAATGAGAACCACAAGCTGATCAAACATTGACTAGGGTACAGGATTGTTCTTTAACTGCAGTGTATTATTCCTAGCAAAGTGCTCACAAACTGCAAGAACTTAGAACAGCAACTGCTAAAGTAGTTTAGTGAAGTGTTCATTACAATTTGTATTTTAATTGCAATGAGCAGAAGAGAGTGATAGACCAAATATTTGAATATTGTTCTAGTTTGCAGCATAAACTAAAATTAAATGGAAAGTTTGTTTGCCAATAGAACCAGAATGTCTGGTTGCCATTTATTCAAAAGACATTCTTGGTTAGACAAACATTATAATACTTATTTCCAATGAGAATATCATGAAAAGAAATCTCAAACTCATTTTTTACTGCATAGAGCTAACAGATATTTGGACATGTCTGATAGCCATTCCTAGATGAGAGAATTTTTTAAATGAAAGCCAAACATTCACAAAAAGGTCATAAAATACCTCTAAGAAATTCAGATTCCCTTCTGAAGGTTCAGCACAAATTTAGTGTCAAGAAGTTTAGTTGCATTTTGCACATTGTCTTCTGGTCATTTTGCCAGACATTGGTTGCCAGATTTGTATCTGCTGCTGAATGCCTATGGGGGAAAGGATTGGATATGCATCAAAATGATGACATTATAATAATATTTAGTTTAATCAAATCCAAAAGAGACTTGGGCTGGATTCATTAGATGTCTCTTTATACCAGTATAGACAATTGGGTCACATGCAGACTTTAAATCCATTTGTGTAACTCCATGAACATTTCTTAATGAACCATGACACCCAAATAACTAACCATCTACTTTTCGCAACACTCATTCTTAATAATAATTAACTGAACGTCATGGTCTCTCTTATCCTACCAACTTATCTCTTGCAGCCCAGACAGATTGAAAAAGTCCCCAAAACACAGTCCTAATATTCAAAAAGTTATCAATATTTTGCAGTATTATAGTAATATTTGTCCATTGGATAGGAATAAATGATTTCCTAAGTTTACCTTTAAGAAAGTCAGCCAAAAGTACATTAAAAGGTATGCTAGCTTTTGAATTCTCCAGAACTCCTAATCAAACAAGGTACAATTAAAAGTAAAACAACCGCACAATGGCTCAGCAGTTAAAGATGCTGAGCTTGTCAGCTGGAAAGCTGACCGCCCAGGTTTGAAACCCAAGTGCTGCATGATGGAGTGAGCTCCCATTCTTGCCCCAGCTTCTGCCCACCTAGCAGTTCAAAAGCATGCCAATGCAAGTAGATTAATAGGTACCACTTCGGTGGGAAGGTAACAGCATTCTGTGGGCCTCGGCATACCGTCATTCTGGCCACATGACCACAGGAATGTCTTTGGACAATGCTGGTTCCCTCGCTTAAGAAATGGAGATGAGCACCACCCCTTAGAGTCGGACACAACCGGACAGGGGAAACCTTTACCTTTACAATAAAAAGCAGGGAATAATTAAATCTGGGGAAGTCTGGGAGTTGAAGTCTGAAATCTTAAGGTCACCAAGATTTAACCATGACATCGGCAGTTCAAAATCAATACAAAACGGGGATGTGTTAGTTAAGGAACAGATTAGGCAGTGGTAGTATTATCAGGGTCAGCTTGAATCAAATATTAAAGGACAAACAAAGCAGTTTGGAAAGCACAAAAGCTGTAATTTCCCAATCTCTCTCCTGACAGAGGTCAAGCTTGTAGGCTTCAGAATGACAGGTGTAGAAATATTACAATGAGGGGTCCTTGGTGCTCCCTGAGCTTTCTTGTTTTCTTGCAGGCTTTTCATTACCCAAACCAGGTAACATCATCAGTGCCTTGTGCTAGCACTGATGATGTTACCTAGTTTGGGTAACGAAACATCTGCAAGAAAACAAGAAAGCTCAGAGGGCACCAAGGACCCCTCATGTCAACCCTGAGATCTTCAGGCTGGTGTTCTCGGCTTCGTGCTTCCAGGAGCTCCAGGAGCTTCCAGGCTCCTGGAAGCACGAAGCCGAGAACACCAGCCTGAAGATGACGAATGAGACTTCGTCGAAACGTCGCCAAGACACTTCCAATTTTACGTGGGAGAAGACCCAAATAACCAAAGACCTACATACAAACACCACTTCCGAATGCCTGCCAAGACCGTTTTCACTCCCATAAAGCAGAAGAGGACTTTTCTTCAGTCCGTTCCAGGAGCAACAAATTATCCATGAGACAAGAGTTTAGTCAATGTTCAGTCCAAAATATATCCAAGCCGAATTTCAGAAATCACGATGTGACTCTCAGTGTTTAACTTTGTCCGTCACAAAGCCTGAAGAGCAATCCCACCCACTTTTATTCCAGGTGGGGCGTGGCTCCATGACTCAGCTCAATCTCTGGCCCTCCCACGCCTCTTCCATTGCTGCGCACGCTTCTCCCTCCGACGCTGCCTGGGATCAAGCCAGGATTCATCATCCTCGCTCCCTATCAATTGGTGCTCTGATATGCCTTCCTCCTGGCACATCCCATTGCTCAGGAGCTGACAATCTAGCCAGAACTGTAAAAGCAAATGTTATTTAAGAGACACCTGCTGAGAATGTAAATGCCTTTGTTCATTGAGTTATACAGAGGAAGGGGAGGGGGTTGTTTTGTTATTGTTGTTGTCGCTATAGATCCCTGATCACACCCACGGCAGCAGTAAAAGAGTTCGTTCTTTCCGGTTTAAGCAGCAGGGATGTTCACTTTGAACAATTTGCTTGCATATGAAACAAGTCCCTTGATTTCTATTGACATTTTGCAGGCAAGATGTGGGTGGTGCTTGTGACATTCTTTTTTCCCCCAAAGCTTCTTGGGGTCGAGATACTTTGCCCAATCATGAAACGTGATCATGCCAAGAATGGGGTACAGGGAATGGCAGCAGAGTGTCTCTGGATTTTAAATTCCTTGCTTTAGAAGTTGTAGACATGGCATGTTAATTAATTATATGCCTGTATTTTTTTCTCTCTATAACTATCTATTGTCTAGCTATATGTATCAATCTACGGTATCTATCTATCATCTACCTCTATCCATCATCTGTCTGTCTATCAGCTGTCTATCTATCATCTATCTATCATCTATCTATTTATCTAATCTCTCTTAGAGAAAAATGGAGGACAAAGAGCTATTGATGCTTGTTTGTGCTCTTCAGAAAAGGTAGACTAGAAAGCAAAGAAATCAATAAAGGATTCTTGAAAGTTCATAAGTTTACTGAAGGCACTTGAAGATGCCCTTGAACTGTGTTCAGTTCATGGTAACCACGCAATCATGCACATATATTGGCAACAATGCAAAAGTGACTTGCTTTTACCTTCTTCCAGATCAATTGATTGATTCCCCTCTCTAGTTCAAGGCTTGGTATTTCCTGAAGATCTCCTGTGAATTATTAATCAAGTGTAATCCTGCAAAGCTTCCAAGCCCAAAAGTCAGTCAGACACTGACCATCTCCGGAAACTGCTCAGAATCATAAACACATGGTGATCATCCCAACACAGACCAGAAATGGTAGAGGTAGGCTTAGAATTGATTTATCAGCCAAAGGTTTTAATGGTGGCAGATCTGAGAACACTGATCTCAAACCTGATCCTGAAACAGTATTCTGGATTTTATCCTACACGCTTGCAGAACCAAAAAAAAAAAAAAAAGCATCTTGTGTTTCAATCATATATTATATTATTTTCTGTTTTTTAAAGCATCTACAACATCTCTCAGCATGGTATCACCCAAAGATTAGCTATCTGATGTGCTGCTTAAGTTTATCAGGATGATTAAATTTCTGCCCTTCTCTCCTGATTTTTTTGAGGGTTTTTTTGGACTGGGTTCTTGAAATCCAAGGCAACAGTGACATCTATAGGCCACCCCGCTTCTATTTTTTATTTGATTTTATTAATTGTGTTGCCTCTTGTGTGTCATACACAAACACAGTGCTGCTGAGAAGGATAGGGCTTTTCTAAGATTTTCATTCAAAGAGATCATGACCTTCTAGGATGACCATAATACTTTAGAAATAAGGAATGGAAATTACATGAAAAGAATGTCCATTTAGGACTTAATATTTATTCCATAGACAGCTAGTAAAATAATGTAGTAGTAGTAGTAGTAGAGGTAGTCTTGACTTACAACTGGTTGCTTAGTGACCATCAAACTTACAATGGTTCCCCCTCAAAACTACTTATGACCTGGATTGAAAGTTCTGACATTCAGCCCTGCTGCGTTTACTTAATGACCGCCACAAAAAAGGTCATAAAATGAGGCATGATCACATGGTGATCCTCTTTAGGACCATACACAATTTACAATTTTGATGGTCCTAAAGAGGATTGGGCTCAATTATAGCTTTGAGGAGAGACATAACAGTGTGATTCTAACAACGGCCACATTTTATATTATCAGCTGTTTTCTTCTCCAAAATAAACTGGGAAGGGAAAATATGCCTGAAGCAAATACATTGGAAGAATTTCCAGCATGTACATTCTCTCTGCGTCATCAAAGACATAAGGAGCATTGAGGCTCATTTCAGCCTCAAATCTAGGAAAGAAGAAGGTAATTGGAAATTCCTAGATTTGTCTACAGATGTCACTATTGCAACAGAATTGAATCTGAAAATGTCTTCGAAGGGTATGTGTGCTTTCTAAATTGTCTGTCCAATAAAGCTCTACTTCAGGTGCTAATGGAAAAAGGTGCTTCAGAGCCTTTAGAGAATTCATGTTGCATCTGTCCTCAACTTCTTACTCAATTCTTTCCTGGAAAAATCAAGTGCTTTGTTTAAAAATTACTGATCGTATACAGGTAGTGCTGAATTTACAACCATAATGGAAGCCTACCCAGCGCAGTTTAAGTCATGTTAAGCGTGGTGCCTACGTGACTGCCACACTTAATGATCCCAGTCCCTCCTCTCCTTAACACAGTCATTAAGCAGAGCACTGGGTGCCTCAGGGGAGCATCTCCCCAGCTCACCCATGGCCTCCCCTGGGCCTCCCAGGACCTCCCACCCCCTGAGGCATCCATGCTCCACTTCCCGTCATGCTTCAGGCAAGGGTCGTAATCCTTTCATTTAGTGCCATTGCAATTTTGAATGATCGCTGAACAAACAGTCATACGTCAAGGATTACCTATACTACATGTGCACCCCTGCATCCCTGAAGCACTTGTTTGTCTTTGAACCCGAAGCATTGCACATTTAGGAGCATAGAAACATAGAAGACTGATAGCAGAAAAAGATTCAGAGGTCCATCGAGTCTGCCTTTTGAGTTTTTTGTTTATTTTTGTTTTCTTATTTATTTCTTCATTTATTATTATTTTATTTATTTGTTACTTCAATCTAAAAAATTCTGGTTTTGGAAAACCCCATTCCAACTTCATTGGAAAATATTTGAATGCTGTTCTGCCCGGTGAACTCCAGCTCAAACTGCCCCATTCCAACTTCAAAACACGTCTTTCAAACATGAAACAGATGTTTGGAGCTCCAGATGGGTCCAAAAAGCATCAGAATATTTCCAGTAAGTATCTGGAACGACTGTTTCAAACTGAGAGCATTCACAGTTAGAAACGTTGGCACCACACCAGCTCAAACATCAGAAGTAGCTGTTACTGGATTATGCGTTCAATGTAATCAATTAAATTGCCATTAGGGTTTGCATTAAGAGAAAGATAAAATGCTCCATAAACATTTGGTGCGTACCTTCATTGTACAACTCTATCTCTTTTCCCCTTAACCACATGGTTGTTTATTAAAATGCTCCCAACAGAATAACTTTTTCTCAGAGAAGAAAATGCCATCCCCTTGGTCCAAATCTATAATTTATTTATTCGCAGGACTTACATGGCAGCCTATCTCAAATTATGACTCTAGGTGGCTCACAACAATCCATAAAAAAACATAGGTACCCTTCCTGCCAGGTGCTCTAAAGATACCCTTCCACTAGGTATCAGACCAAACATACCTGTAACTGAACCTCAATACTAGCCCAATGTTTGTGGGGAAGAACCAGGTCTTCACAGCCTTCCAGAAGGCTAAAAGGATAGGGATCTCTTGGAACTCAAGTGGGAAGTTGTTCCAAAGGGCTGGGACAATAATCAAGAAGTTGTACCTCCGAGGTCCCATCAGATGACAACATTTAAGGAAGGGGACCTGGAGCACCGGCATACCATCTAACCTAGTAGGAGAGGCAGGTACCTCAGGGTACATTATATACTGTGTGCCAATTGTCCACTGATTATCTACAAAAATCAATGTGTTCTGAGACATGGTGAATTGGCAAGTGCAATTAATCGGGACCATTCATAAGGTTACAGCATAGAAGATTTATTCAAGTCTATACACAAGAATCTGGTCAACTAAAGTTCAACATCAATTTGGCAACAAATAAGGATCAATGGAATTCAGGAAGGGTTGTACCTGGAGCATTTGTGGGAACACAATCACTCTAAACTGATGAGATGCTTAACTCCACCCCCCAGCTCTGCCTGCTCTTCTCCTACTGGAATATCTGAACCACTTCAAGAATTCTAGTGGAGGACATCCCTCCTAGAATTATAGACATAGTTGTAATCCGTTCATCAACAACCACAAAGAACATAATTGTCCTTTTTTTACATTTCCAGAATGATCATATTTGCACGAATTTTAAGGTTGTATGCAGGGTCTTGGCCTATTTATTGTATTGATAGAGATAGAGAGATAGATGATAGATTATGATGATAAATAGATGACAGATGACAAATAGCACTAGCAATAGCACTTAGATTTATATACTGCTTTACAGTGCTTTATAGCCCTCTCTAAGCAGTTTGCAGAGTCAGCATACTGCCCCCCAACAATCTGGGTCCTCATTTTACCGACCTTGGAACGATGGAAGACTGAGTCAACCTTGAGCCTGGTAAGATATGAGCTGCCAAATTGCAGGCAGGCAGCAGGCAGGAGAAGTAGCCTGCAGTAATGCACTCTAACCACTCCAGCACCGTGGTGATAGATAGATGATAGATGATAGATAGATAGATAGATAGATAGATAGATAGATAGATAGATAGATGATAGATAGATAGACAGACAGACAGACAGACAGACAGACAGACAGACAGACAGACAGATTCTCCCTGCCTTTTTGTGTGAGTTCATAGCACAATTCTGCTTGTGACACCCTGACAATAAACAGCTTGCTCACTAGTTTCCTCTCTCTTGTTATCTGGCATGTTGAGGGCAAAGTATCACATTGCCAGCCTTTGAAAGAACTTCAAATATTCTGGAAATTATTGCTGGAGTTGATTCATGCATAAAGTGTTACAGATTCCTTTATCTGCAGTGCAATGAGGCACAAGAGAGCAGCAGAGAGCTACATACATTTGTGGCCCTCTAGTATTCACTTGGATAAGCATATCTTTTTGGTAATGCATCAATTAGGCTGTTTACTATGAGATTGTCTGGGTGGTTTCTTGACTGGGTATTGTTTACTGATTGATTGTCTAGTATTACTCCTGGTGTTAATCTCTGTTTACCTGTATAGTGATTGCTGGTGAGGTGTTCTGATCTTTTTTTTTTCCTTTTTAGTTTTTTGGTTGTCTTTATTGAATGGCATAGTTACAGAATTACTGTGCATCTTTACATATCAAACCAGGCAATTTGTAGGTCCAAATTATGCTATAATTGTGCCAAACAATCCATTAACAACAGTGAAGCTTCCACAAGAAGCGGTGTGAATTTCCATAGCCTGTTAAATTTAGCACTTGATCCAAGATTTTGAAAAAAGTCTCTGTTTCATATGGATTAGAAGAAAAAGAGGATTGTTCGAGAGATCATCTGAAGCTACGGTTCTCAGCGGTGAAGGGATTCAAATTTTTCTACTACCAGTTCTGTGGGCATGGCTTGGTGGGTGTGGCTTGGTGGGGCAGCACCTTGCTGTGAGTGACATCGAGTTGGTGATGCCCACTCAGTCACATGCCTCCACCAAGCCACGCCCACCAAGCCACGCCCACAGAACCGGCAGAAAAGACAGCTCCTGTGGCCTGTCCCTTTATGGTCCCCCCTCCCCCCCCACATTGAGCGGGGGGGGCATGGGCAAGCAGCGACCAGGCAGGTGTGGGAGGGGCCAGCCAGTGGTGGTATTTGCCGGTTCAGCAAACCAGTTAAAATTTCTGCTACCAATTTGCACAAACTAGCTGAATACCACCTCTGTTTCTCAGATTTGGCAATTTGAAAATGTTTGAATTTTCCCATCCTGGCTGAGAAATTCGGAAAGTTGAAATCCACACATCTAAAAGTTGCTAACTTTGAGAAATAAATTAAAAGCAACTGCAGCACTTTTAAAAAATGTGTAGCTAGTGTACACAATACTCTGCTGTTCTAAAGGACCAATTACATACAGCAGTTGAAAAAAAAGGTTCTATTTTTAACACTGGTCTTTTTATTCCAGAGGAAAAAAAACAACCCTGTACTGAACCAGCCCAAATAAACCCCTCCTTTTGTGACTTGCTTTTCCCAAAATGTTACCATGATGAGGATGTTAAAAAAAAAAAAAAGCCAAAAAATTTACTTCATATCCTTGACTTGGGAAAAGTCTCTACACAGAATAGTGTAGAATACTTTATTGGCCAAGTGTGATCAGACGCACAAGGAATTTGTCTCCAGTCCATAAGCTTTCAGCATGCAAAACAGCAAAGTAATAATAGTCATAACAGCAAAGTAATAATAATCATAATAACAATACCAATAAGAGATGGTAGTGGAACAGATAAAAGAATAATCGTAATATAGCCATACTACAAGGGTAAATATAGTTAGACCTAAGAGAGTACTGTGGGAGTTAGATGTTCAGCAGACTGATGGCACAAAGAAAAAAACTGTCTCTGTGTCTAGTTGTTTTGGCATACAATGCCCTGTAGTGGCATCCTGAGGGGAGGAGTTGAAACAGTTTATGTCTGGGATGTGAGGTCTGTAGATGTTTTCTAAGCCCCCTTTTTGATTTGTGCAATATACAGGTCATAGGTAGGTAAAAAGGTAGTTAGATAGATAGATAGATAGATAGATAGATAGATAGATAGATAGATGGATACTTTATTGGCAGATTATGATAGATACACCAATAATCTGTATGTCTATCCCACTTGGATAGGCATACAGATCCCAATTGGAAGGCAGGCTGGTTGCAATAGTTTTTTCTATAGTCCTAACTACCCATTGAAGTCTGTAACTGTTCTTTTTAGTTGCTTTACCTTCAGATTTGTTTTTAAGCAGCATTCAATGTGACTTTTTTAAAATTTAGGAATAATATCACATAGCTAATATGGAATCTCAATATCCATGGGCACACAAATTAAAGATTTTTTTTAGAGACTTCCGGTTGGTGACCCGCAACGACATGGTGCTGAGTGAGTGACCAGCGCTCCTCATCACTGCCAGTCACCATGTTTTGGGGATCCCTTCGGGGGCGCGAAGCCCGGAGAGCTTCGCGGACGATAGAGAGAGCCAGGGGAGCGAAAAAGTGAAGCGCAATCACTTTTTGCAAGACCGGGGCAGCTCTGTCAACCTAGCACATGTGAGTCTGCTGGTCAATGGTGGACCTGAAGCGGCGGTAACCAGCAACAAGACGGGAGATCGGAGATCGGAGATTGGAGGTTGCAGTGGTGAATTGGGACTACCATACCTTCCCTAGTTGGTGAGAGTGACATCGGAGGAAGGGGCTGGTGGAGTCGGGGACGAAGGTCTCAGAAGGGAAGGATTGAACAAAATGAAAAGAAATTGGATATGGTAGATCAAACCCTGTCGATGCAGAATAAGGAAATTGAAGATTCATTGATTCATCTTGAAATGGATAAGGCCTCATTCTATCTCCGTTTTCAAAATATTGGCGAAGATAAAGAAGAAGATCTGGGTGATAAGATGGCTGAGTTGATTGCGGATGCTCTCCAGCGTGATAAACAGGAAATCATTAGAGAGCTCGATGAGGTTTATAGAGTTCAAACAAATTATGCGAGAAGGAACAGGCTCCCTAGGGAGGTCCATGTAAGGTTTGCCAGAAAAAAAGTGAGGGACATCTTATATAACATAGCGCGAGAGGAACAAATCACATTCAGAGGAAAAGAGGTGATTATCTTAAAACAAGTACCAAGAAGAGTGAGGGAAGGGAGGAAGAACTATAGATTCTTGACGAGTCAACTGAATAGAAGAAATATAATATTTAGATGGCTCCTGCCAGAGGGGATGTTAATCTCATGGCAGGGAAGGAAAATTAAAATTGACAGCTTAAGTGCAGCACAGGACTTCCTGGATCAGCTAAGGGGAGGAGAAGAGGAGCAAAATAGCAAGGAGGAAATCGACACGGCAAATACAGAAGAAGAAACTTCCCAAGAACAAAGTACAAAGGAAGATTTAGAAGAGGAGAAGAAAAGAGAAGAAGAAGAGGAAAAAGGGAAAAAAACCAGACCAGTGAGAGCAGTAACCTTAAAAACAAAAAAGAACTAGGAATTAGATACAAATGTTAGGAATGAATGGTATAAAAATCCTTTCTCTAAATGTTAATGGCTTAAATGACTATTAAAAAAGAAAGATAATATTGTCAAAATTGGTAAAACAAAATCCGGATATAATTTGCATACAGGAGGTCCATATAAAAAAAGAAGAGGCCAATTTTTTAGAATATACTAAATTCGGTAAAGTATTTGTGTCCTTAGCAGAGAAAAGAAAAAGGGGGGTTGTTATGTATGTTAGAAGAGGAATAGAGGCAGAATTAAAATATAAAGATGCTAAAGGGAGAATCCTAATGATAGAGGTAACGAGTGGCAACTCTAAAATGATGTTGGTAGGGGTATATGCCCCGAACAAAAAACAGGGACAATTCTACCAAAAACTACATGAACAGCTAGGAAAATGGGCGCATAATGAAATATGTATGTTAGGTGATTTTAACGGCATTGTAGACCCAAACAGAGACCATAAAAGTGGAAAAATTAAAAAAAAATAAAAGAGCACCCTTGCCAAAAAGTTTTTTTGATCTGGTGGATGAATTAAACCTGATTGACATGTGGCGAACATTGCATCCCTCTGACAGACAATACACTTTTTATTCAAACGTGCAGAATTCCTGGTCTAGAATAGATATGGTATGGGCCACTAGGAAATTAGGATTGGAAATTAAGAAGGTCGATATGAGCACAAACGCCTGGGCAGATCACAAGCTCCTCGAAATAAATTGGCAGTATAGGAAGAAGAGAAAACAACAGAGATGGAGATTACAGACAAACTTATTGAATGAAAAAGAGTTTATAGTTAAACTGAATGAAGAAGTAAAGTGCTTTTTTATAGAAAACGGTAATCAAGGTACGGCTAGAGAAATTGTTTGGGATACCATGAAGGCTTATGTGAGAGGAATGACTATATCATATATGGCATTTAAAAATAAAGAAAAAAGGAAGGCCAGGGAGTCCCACACCAAAAGGTTAGAAGAAGCGGAAAATAAACTACAGCAAAATCTGGGAGTCGAAGTGGCTAAACAAAAGTGGATGATGGCGAGACATAGGCTGAATATTTTGGATCAGGAGGAGATAGCGCAAAAAATAAAAAGAACAAAACATTACTACTATGAGAACGCTAATAAGTCCGGAAGGTGGCTTGCATATAAATTAAAAAAGGAGAATGAAAAGAGTCAAATTTTTGCATTAGAAGATTCTAAGGGTAACCTCCTGATGAAAGAAGAGGATAAATTAGAAAGAACAAGAGAATTCTATGAAGCTTTATACAAAGAGGAAGAGATCGAGCCAGTTAAAGTGGAACAATATTTGATGGATGCTAGTCTACCCCACATAACAGAAGAAGAGAGGGAAATGTTGAATAACAAAATTACAATAGAGGAACTCAAAATTGCCCTTACCAAAATTAAAAAGAATAAAACCCCAGGCCCAGATGGACTACCAGGGGAAATTTATATAAAATTCGATGAAGCATTGCAATTAGAATTATTAGAAATCTTTAACGAGGTCCTGGTTGGCACAAGAATTCCGGACACATGGAGGGAAGCATATCTCTCTCTCATACTGAAAGAAGGTGCCGACCCGAAACAAATTGCAAATTATATACCCATCTCCTTACTAAATTCAGATTATAAACTGTTTATGAGTATAATAGCGGAGAGGGTGAAAAAATTTTTAAACCTTTGGATCCACAAAGACCAGAATGGATTTCTTCCAGGGAGACAAATGAGGGACAATCTGAGAACGGTACTAAATGTCATAGAGTACTATGAGCAACATCCCAAAAAGCAGCTGGCGCTAGTGTTTGTGGACGCCCAAAAGGCGTTCGACAACCTGAATTGGAGCTTTATGGTCAATCAAATTAACTTAATGGGATTTGGGGCAAACTTCAGGAAAATGATTGAGAATATTTATCACAAACAGAGGGCGAGTATACTAATAAATGGGGACAAGACTCGAATATTCCAGATTCAAAAGGGAGTAAGGCAGGGATGCCCCCTATCCCCTCTACTTTTCATTCTGGCGTTAGAAGTGTTACTTAGGAAGATTAGATCTAATAAAGAAATTAAAGGACTAAAGATTAGGAAAGAAATTTTCAAAACGCAAGCCTTTGCAGATGACGTGGCTCTAAAATTAGAAGACCCATTAGAATCTGGCCCTAAATTACTACAGGAAACACAGAAATATGGAGAAGTTGCCGGCTTTAAACTTAATAAAACAAAAACCAAAATAATAGTGAAAAACGTAACAGAAGCATATAAGAAAGAGTTGGAAGATTCTTTAGGTCTCCAGGTAGTGAAGAAAACAAAATATTTAGGAATATGGATTACATCGAGGTATTCATCATTAAAAGAAGATAATTATACCCCACTATTACAAAAAATATACCAGGATTTAGATAGATGGAAAAAGTTAAAATTGTCTTTCACGGGCAAAATAGCAGCAATCAAGATGAATATTCTCCCTAAAATTATATTCTTATTCCAAAGCATAACGGTGAGTCTGGATAAAAAATTCTTTTTAGATTTCAATAAAATGTTAGGAATTTTCTATGGGAGGGAAAGAAGGCGAGGATTTCATATAACATATTGCAAGGGAAAAGAAATATGGGCGGTTTTGGACTCCCCGATTGGGAAGCTTACCAAAAGGCAGCTAAATTAGTTTGGATTAAGGAGTGGGTCACACTGCAAAATAGGAGAATTCTGACCTTAGAGGATCATGATTTACAAGAAGGATGGCACGACCATTTGTGGGACCCAAGAAATAAGAAAAAATCTTATTTCCACAAACATAAAGTAAGGGAGACCCTTATACAAACGTGGGAGGTAATTAGGCAGCGTTTCCACACCAAAGTACCAAACTGGCTTTCTATTATGGAGGCCCTGACCTTCCCAAATAGAAGAGACATTACAAAATTTGGCACATATACGGATTTATTAGATGAAAACGGGAACCTCAAATCCCTGGACACATTGGGAGACCAAGGCCTCAACCTAGACTGGTAGAATAATTTACAGATAAATTCAAGGTATCAGAGGGATAGGGATCAATATGGCATAGAAGCAAAGCATGGAAATTTAGACAAAATTTTGTTGGGGGTGGAAAAGAAAATGTTAGCAAAAATATATAACCTTTTACTAGACAAGGATAGGGCAGAAGATATAGCTAGAAACCAGTTAAATATCTGGGAAAAAAACATTGGATATAGCTTAAATTTTAACGATTGGGAAGAGGCCTGGAATAGAAACTATAAAATGACTAAAGCCGCAACATATAGGGAAAATCACTATAAGATGCTCCATAGGTGGCACCTAGCGCCAGCCAGACTAGCGAAGATGTTTCCTAATGCTTCAGCAACTTGTTGGAAGTATGGTAAGGAGGTTGGCACCTTCTATCATATGTGGTGGACCTGCTCAGTGACAAAAAGGTTTTGGTCTAGAATTTGAATTTGGTTACGGGAAATAATTGATGAGGAATTAGATCTATCCCCTGAAATATTTCTCTTGGGAATAATAAGGAATGGACTTACTAAAGATAAAATCCAATTTATAATTCATATTACAACAGCGGCCAGATTAGTTTACGCGAAATTTTGGAAAGATAAAACCATACCACCAGAGGGAATTTTAATAAATAAAATTTTAGAGTGCGCAGAAATGTCAAAACTAACGAATGAGCTAAATAACGACGAGAAATCAAAACACCATGTAGTATGGGGAAAGTGGTACGAATGGTTAAATAATAGGATAAAAGTATGATGTCAGGATATGTTTATCTTTTGCAATTTAAATGTGAAATATACCTGATGTATATCTTGTAAATATGTACAAACACTGCACTTCTGATTTTAGTAGAGATTTGATGTTTTTAATTACAAAACTAATAAAGTATTTTTTTTAAAAAAAAGATTTTTTAAAAAAAAAATCCCTGTCATAATTCCTGCTAATAAAAAAGAGAGCCCACGCTGATTATTCTAACTGCCTCTTCCAGGAAAACGCTCACATGATCATGTTTGGTCAGGCAATAAGAAGGGCTTGATTGTTGTGTTGATTCATACAACACAAATCAGAACTGTAGCACAAGCAATGCTCAAAGAGCTACTTTGTACAAGCAGAAAACATGCTGTCTCCTGCTAAATATGCTGTGGCTGCTTATTCGTCTTTTGCAATAGAAGTGGCAATTGTTTGCTATTGCATAAGCCAATGTAAGTGGGTCATGGATAAAGCCAGAACACAATATGCATGTCACTCTGAGTACCAGGAATTTCCAGATAGATTATTTTTGGACAGTAGGAAGTCCTACCTTCAGGCTTCTTATAGCACATGCCATCACAAAGCTGGTTCCCATAGCAACAGTCACCCATCAGCTTTTTTATTGCATCAGTGTTCCTTGACCTAAATGCAGATTCATTTAGCTCTTAAGCTTATTTTCATTTGTGAAATAGCTTTTGATATGTGGGCTATACTGAAATGCCTCCCTGCATAATTCATTTGAAGCCCTAACGAATATCTACCTCATAGTTAATGAAAACAAGAGATAACGTATGAATGAGATAACATTGGTATTATACATTGTGTTAAGGCAGGTCTTCTTTTAATCTTGGCTTGCTTGGTTAGCTACAGTGGCCTAGAAGTGTCTTATGTTTTAAGCTTATAATCAGCTGGTAATGAAAACATGTCCTGTTTATATTATTCCATATAAAGTAATAGAAGGCTTTCTTTATAGATATACTTTGGGTAAATTTATTATTTTAAAATTTTTTTTGTTGAGTTGCTCTTCAGCTCGAAGTGTTTCAGTTTGCTCTTCCATAGCTTCTAGAGTTTTGATTCTGGTTTAATGAGAATAAACAATTATTTTCTTCCCAAGTCTCACTTCCTAAACATATTCTTTCTTGCCTAAATCTCTTCCTGTTATGCTTTCCCCTCCCTAAATTTAAGTTTACCAACTAATGTGGGTGAGTTGTTATCTTCAGAGGATTGTGGCTCTTGTTAAACCTGTAGAAATTCTTGCTAATTTCCTGGCTAGCCTTTGGCTGCAATAAGCAACTTTTATTTGATGTCATTAAACTTGACTTGACTTGCTAATCTCTTGTAAAAAAAAAAAAACACACACACACACACAGAGAAGAGAACTAGAAGTTTGTATTTTATCAAAGCAAATTCTTGCTTGTCAACACAGATTGGCCATGATTTCCCTGGATTTGGAGCAGGTGTTTGATCATCCCATCTTGGGGGTACCAATAATTGAATTTGGAATTTTCCACATGCCCAAACGGGTATTCTATCTTGAGTCATACCTCCTACCATTGACAGAGCTGTACAAATCAATTTAACCTCTGCCAATTGCTGGCTAAATATTTCCATTATCAACTCTAGCACTTAACTGTGCTTGGAAACAAAACTGAAATCTAACCAAGCACTTGCGATGGTTAGCCAAGTTTCCTTCACCCTATTACTCACAATTTCCCTGTAATTATTTTCTTGGAAGTTCCCTCCATCAATAGGTAAGTGTTCTGCGGTGATAAAAATGCAATGACTTCCTAAGAAAAGATCCTCACTTCTTTGAGGTTTCCCACATCTTTGTTTTTATTGCCATTATTAGCTCCCATCAGGACCTTGGAGAGGTTTCTGTGGTTGACCTTTTCCTATTTTCTTTACAAACACCAGGACTCCAACTTGGCTACGTAAAAAAAAACTGTGAATGTCTTGAAGGTTGCTGAATACACAGGTTTTCTCAGGAAGTGAGCGCACCCATCTGATCCAGGTTTCCACATGCAAAGTTTAAATCTGATTAAACTATAAAAGTAAATTGAATGAAAATAATTTCTCACCAGCAAGGTGATAGATATTTGTTCCAGCAGGGTGTATATGTTTAATGGATTGGATTGGATGGGATTTTAATGGATTGGATTACTTTTTATTCCAGTTTGCTGAGGAAGGGTTGCTAACCATGAGTTTTGAGGAATAGAAAGCTCTTGACTGAGATTCCAGCATGGTGCTTTCTGATCTCGAACCTATCTGATTAACAAATTCATTGGGCGAGCTGGAAATTAACTATTACTTAACCTAGCCTATTAGGAGCATGGTGGCTTAAGTGGTTGAGACATTGGGCAGGAGGTTAGCAAGCCCACATTTGAGACCCGAGAGCTGCCATGGGGCGGGATTGAGCTCTGGTCCTTCACTCCAGCTTCTGCCGTGGATATGAAAGGAGCCCCCTACTGGGTGTCTCCATGGCAACAGTGATGTCACCGGCTAATCCTTTCAAACTGGAAGGGCCTCACAGGAGTGCAAAAAAAACCTAGCCAATTTCCTTAAAGCAACAAAGGAGCACTAAAATAATACAGTTCAAATAAATAAATATTTGCTCCATGTGGTAGAATTCTGCAGTGGTTGAGTAAATTGGGCTACCATATCACTGTGCAAGTGAAGGGATCCATGTCTTGATGCTTCCCATGCTATCGGAAAAAATCAAAATACACACATACAAAATATTTATTTTTTTAAAAAAAAACAGATTGGGAAAATTGTTCCAGGCCATTCTAGCCATTCTATCTGTTATCACGTTTTTACCTTAAGTGGTATTATTAAGGATTTCCCAACAATGTGTCACTTCCTTAAGATTCTTATATCTGAAGAACATTCCTGTGACTAATGGAACCATACAGGGCCATTGTTATTGTTACCTCACCTTTCCTCCAAGCAGTTCATAGTGCTGGATATTTTTTTTAGCCCCAGTTTGGTCAAAGGCATTTAATCCTCTCACCTTTCCCTAGCATTGATTAAAACTGGTCTCCTTGAACTCAGATGGTGAGCTCAGCTTTTCTATTGCCCAGAAAGCCTTTAGATGACAAGGTGGCATTCCATAGCAACTCTCTAGAAGGGGGCCTGCATAGGGAAACTCCATAGATCAAGGGTCTCCAACCTTGGCAACTTTAAGACTTGTGGACTTTAACTCCCAGAATTCCTCAGCCTGCTTTGCTGGCTGAGGAATTCTGGGAGTTGAAGTCCACTAGTCTTAAAGTTGCCAAGGTTGGAGACCCCTGCCATAGATCTCCAGTCAAGCTTCCAGCTCTAAATAAATACAGTGTTGTGTTCCAATACTGGAAGGCAAAGAAGAGATGTGTGGGAGCATGCTGGAATCTGCCTAGCTTGTTGGAAATGCAAACACACCCAGATCTTTCATTCTGCTTTGTACTTCAGCCTTGGCTGGCACCAAATTCCAGCACAAGCTAATTTGGGTTGTCAAAAGTTTTTAAGACCTAAATTAATAAAGAATCATCCAGAAAACAGGCAATTTGAATCATCGACTACACCGGTCAAAATGATAGGCCTCATTCATTAAACTATGGTTCGTTAGCAATGCCGCATGGAATACAGGTAGTCCTCGATTTACAACAGTTTGTGAAGTGACTGTTAACAATGGCACTGAAAAAAAAAGTGGCTTATGAACATTTTTCACCGTTACGACGGTTGCAGCAGCCCCACAGTCATGTGATCAAAATTTGGATGCTTGGTAACTGACTCATATTTATGACGGTTGCAGGGTCATGTGATCGCCCTTTGTGACCTTCTGACAAGCAAAGTCAACGGGGAAGCCAGATTCACTTAACAACCATATTATTAACTTAACAATTGAGTGATTCACATAACAACTGTGTCAAAAATTCACTTAACTGTCTCACTTAGCAACAGAGATTTTGGGCTCCATTGTGGCTGCAAGTCGAGGACTACTTGAAAAATATCATTAGCACAACACCCCCAGCCATAAATCACAGTTGACAGACAAGACAGGGTGGCTTAGCACACCATCCCAGCAAGCTTTGTGAGTCCAGCCAAGAGTAGCTTGTGCACACATCCCATATTTACATGTAAGCATATGTGAGAATGACCTTGGGAGCAGGAAAAAGAATCACAGACAAGTCATTGATCTCATAAACAAATTTTTTGTATCCAAAGATATGTTGGAAGAAATATCCTTCTGGGTTCAGCTCCAAGTGGGGGAAAAGACACATGGAAACACTGGAAAGATGGTTTAATGGTAGACAGGATCACATGGTTTGAGTTCCTGAACAGAAAAAGGGTCGAGATACAGCGAGTGCTGGGGTTTTATGCTCTCTCTGGCTTTGAACTTCCTGGGGCCCCGAAAGAGTATCCTGATTGGTTGTCAGACTTCCAGGGGGTGGAGGTCTTAGCTAGCCTTGCTGGCTGATGTAATCTTCCCAGGTGCCATGTGGTGAGTTTTGGTTGCTAGATGGGTCCCATTGTGTTGCAGATGATGGTCCATTGACAAAGGATTGGGTTTCTGCCTCTGGCCCATTAACCAAGGGTGTGGGGGCAGGAAGGTGGGAGCTGCTTTGTCTTTAAAACATGCTTCTCCACTTCTCATCCAGGGAAACATAATATTCTGCCTTTTTAATATTTCCCAAAATATTTCATTCTTCTAGGAAAAGGATGGGTGCTAACTTCCTACAGGTAGAAGGAGGGTGGAGCAAGCAGGACCCTGCCTGGTTTAGAGAAGAGTAATGTAGGGACAGGAGGGGTACTAATAAAAGAAAATATTTGTAGCTCCGGTTGAAATAAAGGGTCCTTGGGGCTCTCTGTTTGGGCTTGGCTATTTTCTTGCAATGGACCGAGACTAATCAAGGAGAGAAGCAACCTAGGAGACATTTCCTGACAGTTAGAACAATTAATCATTGAAACAATTTGCCTCCAGAAGTTGTGGGTGCTCTAACACTGGAGGTTTTTAAGAAGCGATTGGGCAACCATTTGTCTGAAATGCTATAGGGTTTCCTGCCTGAGCAGGGGATTGGAGTAGAAGACCTCCAAGGTCCTTTCCTACTCTGTTATTCTATTACCCAAAGTAGTAATATCATACGGCCGCGCGGGTAGTTACGGGAGCTGCATGGCGCTCCCACATAACACCTCTCCTGCGTGAACTGCACTGGCTCCCAGTGGTCTTCCGGGTGCGCTTCAAGGTGTTGGTTCTCACCTTTAAAGCGCTCCATGGCATAGGACCTGGATACCTTTGAGACCGCCTGCTGCTACCAATGGCCTCCCACCGACCTGTGCGCTCCCACAGAGAGGGCCTCCTCAGGGTGCCATCGGCCAAGCAATGTAGACTGGTGGCCCCCAGGGGGAGGGCCTTCTCTGTGGGGGCACCTGCCCTCTGGAATCAACTGCCCCCAGAGATACGAAGAATTCATGACCTGCCTTGAAGACCTTTCTTTTTCAGCAACACTTTTTAAAATGTTTTTAATAGGTTTGTTATTGTTCTTTTAATTATGGGGCCAAACGTATGTATATCTTTTTAACTGTATTTTAATGTTTGTATCTATGTTTTTTACTTTGGCTGTACACCGCCCTGAGTCCTTCGGGAGAAGGGCGGTATATAAATTTGATAATAAATAAATAAAATAAAAAATAAAAAATCAGGAGGGGTACTTTCAGATTTGCAAGATTCTATGACTGTCACTTTTCAATAAAGACAGAGCTAGGTAGCGTTTATTGAGATGCACCCGGAGACTCCAGCTGATCCAGAATGCAGCTGCACGGGTTGTTACGGGAGCCCCTCGTTACTCCCATATAACACCTGTAGGGTGGGTGCTAACTTCCTACACACCCCTCCTGCGTGAGCTGCACTGGTTACCAGTGGTTCTCCGGGTCCGCTTCAAGGTGCTAGTCCTCACCTTTAAAGCCATGCATGACTTAGGTCCGGGATATTTGCATGACCTTCTCCTGCCTGCCTCTCACCGTCCTGTTCGCTCACATAGGGCCGCTCTCCTCAGGGTTCCGATGGCGAGCCAATGTCGCCTTGCTGTGCCCAGGGGTAGGGCATTCTCTGTGGGTGCTCCCACCCTCTGGAATGAATTGCCTACCGAGCTCCGGACGGCTCCTGATCTCCGCTCCTTCCGTCAGGACTTGAAGACTTGGCTTTTCAAACAAATAGGCTGAGACTGATTCCGGGCTTTATTATTTACTACTAATTAATTGCGTCCCTTTCTGGATCGGGACTCGTTACGCACGGTCACTCATGCCCTCGTCACCTCCCGCCTGGACTATTGTAATGCTCTCTACATGGGGCTCCCCTTGAGGAGCACCCGGAGGCTCCAACTGGTGCAGAGTGCGGCCGTGCGGGTGGTAATGGGAGCGACATGGCGCTCCCATGTAACACCTCTCCTGCGCGAGCTGCACTGGCTCCCGGTGGTCTTCCGGGTGCGCTTCAAGGTTTTGGTTACCACCTTTAAAGCGCTCCATGGCTTAGGGCCTGGTTATTTACGGGACTGCCTACTACCACCAATAGCCTCTCACCGGCCAGTATGCTCCCATAGAGAGGGACTCCTCCGGGTGCCGTCAGCCAAACAGTGTCGACTGGCGGCCCCTAGGGGGAGAGCCTTCTCTGTGGGGGCACCAACCATCTGGAATGAGCTCCCCCCAGAGATACGGAGGATCCCGGATCTGCGCTCCTTCCGCCGTGCTGTGAAGACCTTTTTATTCCATCAAGCGGGCTTGGCCTGATCTCTTCCCTTTTTAAATATGTAAATTTTAATCTGTTTTTAAATTATTGGGGTATTTTAATTTGTCTGGGCCAAAAAGTTTAATTTGATTTTATCGGGTTTTTAAATTTTGTGTATTTATGTATTTTATTGTTGGCTGTTCACCGCCCTGAGTCCTTCGGGAGTAGGGCGGTATACAAATCAAATAAATAAAATAAATAAAATAAATAAAATAAATAAAATAAATAAAATAAATAAAATAAATAAAATAAATAAAATAAATAAAATAAATTATTTGGATTAAATTATGATTTTATTGTGCTTGTTTCTTAACTTGTGTTCGCCGCCCTGAGTCCTTCGGGAGAATGGCGGCATATAAAATACATGTAATAAATAAATAAATAAATAAATAAATAAATAAATAAATAAATAAATAAATAAATAAATTTATTGTTCTGCTTCTTGGCTGGACTACCTCGAAGGGATGACATCGCACGAATCCATACACCAAGGGAACCACCCGTCTCCAGCCGCTTCTCTGCCACCTTCCAATTGGCGGAAGCATAAACAGGTGGCCGGGTTTTATTTAGAAAGACCGCTGGCGTCACGGACCGCTGGCCAAATACGGTGCGCGTGTTGTCTCCACCTCTCCCCTTGGCTCAGAGCTGAAAAGATTATCCTCCCAGGAGCTGCGGCGGAGCGCTCCTCCTCCTCCTCCTCCTCCTCCTCCTCCTCTCCTCTTCCACCACCATCACCACCACTTCTTCCTCGCTGGAGAAAAGCGCCGCCTGAAGCGCGCGCAACGGCGACCCTCGCCTTTGCCAAAAAACCGGGCAGGCGCGCGCGCTCGGTGGCTCGCTCGGTCGCATTGCGCCTCGCAGCTCCAGGACCTCGGGAGGAGACGGACCGCAGGTGAGAGCAGGGAGTTGGGGGGTGAGCAAAGAGGATGAGGCTTGATGGGGGAAGAGAGACCAAAACGCCCATCCTATCCGGGGACGCGGAGGGCTCAACCTGACGCGGAGGACCATCGTTGGGTTCGATCCACCCAACGGTGAATGGAACCCAAGGAACCGCCCAACGTTATCTAGGTCGGCGCGAGTCAGAGGATGGCTCAGCTCGCTTTGGGGAAGGAAGGAGGTCGGGGGGATGTCTGAGAAATCGTCTTCCACGACCCCCTCTGCCCGGCAAAGCGGTGGCTCCAGACGCTTGTCGTGGCTCCGTTGGATCCCAGCCGAGCGAGAGAATCCCACAAGGCCGGGGAGCCGAGGAGGAGGGAGCTGGGTACGGTTGACAGTTCTGGGGTGACTTCGCCCCTGCGTGGAAAAGCCACTTCCCGTCAGCTTCCTCTGCCCCCAACTCTTAATCCTCGCGGAATTCAAGGAAATTTTGCCGGAATCTCACTTTCCCTCCCCTGTTCCTCCTCCTCAGCAAAATCCTGTTAGGGTTTACTTGTTCCCCTTTTTAAAATATTGGCAGCTGTAGCTTGCGTAGGGGAGTTTCTTACTTTAAATCTTCCTCTTGTTCTGTCCGGCTTGATCAGTTGCACTGAATTCAAAGGGAGAGAAATTACATTTTTTCTTCTTCCATTTTTTTTTTTTTTTTTTTTTGGCCACAGATAATTTTATACCTCTTTTTTTCTTCGGCACCTCTTAGCTGCACTTGTAACCTTTCCCTCTCCCACTCCTGGTCCTTAATAATTTAAGATGCTATTTTCTGTATCTTCTGGAGTTTAAAAAAGAAAAGAAAAGATAGAATTCCAAATTTATTGCAGTATTCTGCCCCTTCGGTCTTCAGGCTCATTTAATTGATGTTTCAGGATCCTGGGAAGCTGTCTTTTCTCAAATCTTATAATCTATCCCTCTGCAGTACTAAAAAAAAAAAAATAGATGTAGTTTAGGAATAGAGCCCTTAATGCAGTGGTTCTCAACCTGTGGGTCGGGACCCCTTTGGGGGTTGAATGACCCTTTCACAGGGGTCGCCTAAGACCATCGGAAAACACATATTTTCAATGGTTTTAGGAATAATTTTATTGTTGGGGGTCACCACAACATGAGGAACTGTATTAAAGGGTCCCAGCATTAAGAAGGTTGAGAACCACTGCCTTAATGCTCTCTGAGCTTTGTTGTTTGCTAGCAGATGTTTCGTTATCACTCTAGCCCAGAAATGGGCACCTTTTCCATATGCAGGTAGAACCTGACTTACAGCTATTCATTTAGTAACCATTCGGAGCTACAACCACACTGGAAAAAAGTGACTTGTGACCGATTTTCACTCTTACAATCATTGCAGCATCCTTGTGGTCACGTGATCACAATTTGGATGCTTGGGAACTGGTGTGTATTTATGACAGTTGCACTGTCCCAGGTCATGTGATTGCCATCTGTAGTCTTCCCGGCTGGATTCTGACAAGCAGAGTCAATGGGGGAAACCAGATTCACTTAATGATTGCATGATTCACTTAATGAGCCTTGGTAGTACACTGGTCTAAAGCACCCTGTTATTAAGACCAGCTGCCTGCAATTACTGCAGGTTCGAATCTCGCCAGGCTCAAGGTTGACTCAGCCTTCCATCCTTTCTAAGGTAGGTAAAATGAGGACGCAGATTGTGGGGGCAATAAGCTGACTTTGTATAAATATACAAAAGTATGAAGGCTATTGCTTAGCGCATTGTAAGCCGCCCTGAGTCTCCGGAGAAGGGCGGCATATAAATCAATTTTTTTTAAAAAAATAGCTGCAGTGAGTTGCTTAACAACTGGTAAAAAAGGAAATAAAATGGGGCAAAACTCACTTAACAACTATCTTGCTTAGCAACAAAAATTTGGGGTTCAGTTGTGCTTGTAAATCATGGATTACCTGTATTGTTATTATTTGGATCCCTTCTTTTACTCATTTGCCTCCACCCTGTGATCCAAGTCCACTGGGTGGATTACACGAATACCCCCAACACAAAAAGCAAAACAATAAAAGTTAATCAATAACACTGAGTGATGTCAAACCAACATCTACTATCCCAGCATAGAACAGGCACATGAAAACAAGCTGATTGCAGAAGTTAGAGCCAAAGGAAGAATTTTAACTTGGCACCATTAAGGTAGCAGCATTTCATATTCACAATGGCCATTTCTTAAGTGGGTCCTTCCAGCCAAAAAGGCCATCTTGCTTGTAGCCATCAGCCTCACTGGACTTGGTAGGAATATCCACAGCAACATCACTAAAGAACATGGAAGAGGTCTTATTTGAGAGAAGAGCACCAAAGGTGATAAGGGTTCTGCAAGCTAAACCGTATGATGAACGGCTCAGGGAACTAGATACATTTACCCTAACAAAGAGCAGACTTGTGGGAGACCGAATAGCAATCTTCCAATACTTGAAGGGCTGTCACAGGAAAGAGGGCGTCAAAAAAGAGCCTTGATAGTACAGTGGTCTACGCACCCTGTTATTAACACAGCTGCCTGCAATTTACTGCTGGTTCAAATCTCTCCAAGGCTCAAGGTTGACTCAGCCTTCCATCCTTTCTAAGGTAGGTGAAATGAGGACCCAGTTTGTGGGGGCAATAAGCTGACTTTGTATAAAATATACAAAAGTATGAAGGCTATTGCTTAACGCATTGTAAGCCGCCCTGAGTCTCCGGAGAAGGGCGGCATATAAATCAAATTTAAAAAAAAAAAAATATTCTCCATAGCACCCAAGGGCAGGACAAGAAGCAATGGATGGAGACTCATCAGAGGGAAATGCAACCTGGAAATAAGGAGGAATTTCCTGACAGTGAGAATGATTAGCCAATGAAATAGTTTATCTCCTAGAATTGTAGGTGTTCAAGAAAAGATTGGGCAACCATTTCTCTGGGATGTAAAAAGGTCGTCTACCTTTAGCAGGGGATTGGACTGGAAGACTTCCAAGGCCCCTTCCAGCCCTGTGATTCTGTGAAAGTCTGGGTCTCCAAACCATTCAATCTCAGTCCCAAGACTTTAAATGGGGCCTGAAAACAGGTACCAGACTATCAAGAGCAAAGTGGGGTTGTACTATAACTAGACACCCATTTTCATGCACAGGAAAATTGAGGTGAAGGGCTGCTCTTCCAACAGTTTTTTTTTTTTCCCCATGCTGTGCTTTTTCACAGACCAGTTTAGTCTTGATGAGGATGGCTGGGAAAGGAAGTTAAGAATATCTCCCAATAAAGGAAAATATTTTTTCATTGTTCTTATCAAGGGTGGTAAGGAAAAGTAGACAAACTCCTTCCCGTTTTCTGTGCTGTTGAGAAAAGATCCAAAACCCTTCCAGGTCCTGCCATCATCTGCTGCTTCTTTAAATTAGAACCAAAACTGGACTCCTGTTTCCAGCACAATCTTGTTTTGGTGACAGCAATTTCTTTCCTTGGTCCACTGTGCTTACTCTTGTTCCACTCCATTGTTAAATAGGCTTAATTTCTTAGCTGCGTTAGTAAAGGTAGTCCTCGACTTAAAATTATTTGTTTAGTGACCATTCAAAGTTACAACGGCGCTGGAAAAAGTGACTTTTGACCATTTTTCACAGTTACAACCATGGCAGCATCCCCCAATCATGTGATCAAGCTTGATGACTGACGGTCACAGTGTCCCAGGGTTGTGTGATTAGCTTGTGGGACCCTCTGGCAAGCAAAGTCAATGGGGAAGCCAGATTCACTTACCAATCATGTTACTAGCATAACAGCTATAGGGATTCACTTAGCAACAGTGGCAAGAAAGGTTATAAAATGAGGCAAAACTCATTTAACAACCGTCTTGCTTTAGCAATGGAAATTTGGAGCTCAATTGTGGTTGTGAATCGAGGATTGGGTTAGGGGATGTTTTGCCCCTTATTCTGATACTCTCCTCAGCCTCAAAGTGAACAAACCTGTGAAATTTTCTCTCCTAAGGGCCATAAGTGGATGTGACCAGAGATTTCCTTGGGGAAGGTTAGGCCACTTGGTCCACCTTCCCTAACATTGCCCCTCCCCCACTTTATGTTTCCCTTCATTTTATTTTCTTCCTGTTCAATCTTGTCCAATTCTACCTGGAAAGTCCCACAGCTTTCCTGGCAAGGTTTTTCAGAAATGGTTTGCCCTTTTGTCCAGGGGTATTATTCACTTAACCTTCACTACTGGTTCGCAAAAGGGAGCGCACGCACCACCTCCGTGCATGTGCAGGACCTTCTGCAGATGTGCAGAGCATCAAAAACAGGACGTGATGACATCCGGGTGGGTGGGCGGAGCCTCCCGCAGTCACCGCTACGGGTTTGCCCGAACCGGATATAACCGTCTGAATAGCACCACTGCTTTTGTCCTTTCTAGGACTGAAAGAGGGATTAGCCAAGGTCTCCCAGCTGGTTTTGTAGCTAAGGCAGGACTAGAACTCATGGTCCCTCAGCTTCTAGGCTGATGTCTTAGCCACTACACCAAGCTGGCTCTTTCATACCCTCACCTTTCCCTTCCATCTTTTCTGCTCTTGATACCCACTTCTCTGTAAACTTCCAGCAGCCAAGGAGAAGACAACCTTTACCTGGGGAGAAAGAGGAAGCAGGAAGGAAAGCAGACTTTCCTTACTGCAGCTTTCACAAAAATTAGGACAGTGCTTTCCCTCTTCTTGCCAATTCCAGTCCACCATCTTTGCAGTAAAAGTCCCTTTGACAACAGCTAGTCAGTTTCATATGTCAATGAAGATGCTCAGTTATTCCGGTAGAGTTGTCTGAAAGCTGAGTCATGGCAACTGGACTTCTTTCTTTTCCTGTTGGTTAGAAACATGTCTCTGCTTATCCAAGTAGCTTTTTCAGTCTGAGTAAGTTGGTTGGAGGATACTGAAGGACATATAGGGGGTGGGGGGGTCTACATTTAGGCAAGAAAAACAACATCACAGGCACAGTATATGTGGTACCTTGCTCAATAGTAGTAACTGTGAGAGGGATCTTGGAGTCCTAGTGGACAATCGTTAAATATGAGCTAGCAGTGTACAGCAGCTGCCAAAAAAGCCAACACAGTCCTAGGCTGCATAAACAGAGGGATAGAATCAAGATCACATGAAGTGTTAATACCACTTTATAATGCCTTGGTAAGGCCACACTTGGAATACTGCATCCAATTTTGGTCGCCATGATGTAAAAAAGATGTTGAGACTCTAGAAAGAGTGCAGAGAAGAGCAACAAAGATGATTAGGGGACTGGAGGCTAAAACATAAAGAATGGTTGCTGGAACTGGGTATGTCTAGTCTGATGAAAAGAAGGATGAGGGGCAGGGTGGATAAAAATCAATGATTTTTTTTTAAAAAAAAATCAAAAAATCAGATTTTTTTGATTTAAATCGGATTTTTTTGATTTAAATCGGATTTTTTTTTATTTTTATCGAATTTATTTTAATAAAAAACTTTTGGGGTAAAAATCTATCGTAAGATAGTTTTCTATTTAAGATACATAAATAATTTAGTTTATTCAGCATGAAATGGAGCTTAGTTATGTAGCATGAGGCTGTATATTCTGCAACACTGGGACTATCGGTGAGTCAACAGTGGGTCAAAGGAGTAGCAGAGATGACAGTTGCTCTTTAAAAATTATGATTTAAATCGAGTTGATTTAAATCAAGCCTTTTTACTAGTGATTTAAATCATGATTTAAATTGTGATTTAAATCAACTCAATTTAAATCAAATCCACCCTGACGAGGGGTGACATGATAGCGGTGTTCCAATATCTCAGGAGCTGCCACAAAGAAGAGGGAGTCAAGCTATTCGCCAAAGCATCTGATGGCAAGACAAGAAGCAATGGGTGGAAACTAATCAAGGAGAGAAGCAACCTAGAACTAAGGAGAAGTTTCCTGACAGTTAGAACAATTAATCAGTGGAACAACTTGCCTCCAGATGTTGTGAATGCTCCAACACTGGAAGTTTTTAAGAAGAGATTTATCTGAAATGTCTCCTGTTCAAGCAGAGGGTTGGACTAAAAGACCTCCAAGGTCCCTTCCAACTCTGTTATTCTAATTCTAATTCTAATTCTAAAGGGGTGTCCCCCAATCAACTTGCTCAGACTGAAGAACCTACTTGCATAAGCAGCAAAACGTTTCTAAACAATGGGAAAAGAAAGGTTGCCCTGTTCCCATGACTCAATTTCTAGGCTCAGCTTCGGTTTGCTGGTTCCCCATGTCAGAATCCACAGGACCTGGCTACATTTAGTCATGATGGGGTCTGCCTATCTCCTCCCTGGGGTTGTTTCTTCCCTCCTGTTTCTCCTACTTTAACTTGGGAAATGCCAAGTAGGGTAGACAAATGAGGCAGGAAGAGGCTGGGAATGAGACTCACCCATTTCTGCTGCTCTGACTGGTGGATCCTCCAGGCTGGTGACAATTGACAGGGGACAGTTGGAGAGCCCAAGTGGGAAACCAATGCAGCAGAAGTGCACCATTGCATAGTGACTCAAAACAGATACAACAGAGACAGAATAGAGACTGGCAGTGAGGACCACAAATGTGTTGTGCCGTATTAAGGATAGGTGGATTTCCCTAAGTAATGAGGGAAGTATGAAGAACAATGTGCTTTCTAGCTGGCCTAATTTCTTTGTCCGATTTTGCCACTTTGGATTAGATTGCCAGGTCTGCATTTGTGACTTTTCCAAACTAGGGATTCATTTCTGAGATAATTTAACTCGCTGGCAGCATAAATCCCTTGCTGGTTATACAATCCCTATGGAATCACGTCATGCAGGGCTGGGGGTTGGGGAGCACTGAGTTCATTTCTACAAGCAATAAGCATGGGGCATCACAAGGTTGGGTATGGCATGCAAAGCATTTTACCACAATAATTCTTAAAATGCCAGAGTGTCTTGTTTTAGTGTCGTCCGCTTAAACAGAAAATCAGATCATTCCAGATCAGCAAGAAATATAAAAGACTGACATAAAGCATTCAGTTGTACAATCATGCTGTCTTTCGCTGTGCACACAGAGCACCACAATGATCTGTTTAGTGAGCAGCTGGGTTCATTGCAGGTGTAGCAAGGAATAAATAAAACCCTTGCATGAGCAAAAAGCAAACTGCTCTCCTGCAAAAGTGATAGGGTTAAAAAGTCATGTGGCTCCAATTGAATTGTTTTCTTTCTATCATTGCAGCATTCCTAGAAAACCTCCCCCAATCCTTGGTAAAGTCAATTTCTAGGCTGAAATTATTGTTCTGCTATTACAAATGGTGTACATTTTAAAAAATGATGTCAAATGCATTCATCAAAGAAGCTTCAGCGGGCCCTGCAGATTTTACCAGATGGACTGTCAGTCAGAACAGCTCCATTTAAATGGCATCTGTAACAGCTCTTGCTTCCGTTGGATCATCAAAAGCATGGGGAATTGTGCAGTGGTTGTTTTGCTTGAAAATGATAAGGCTTAATGGCGTTGTTATAAAAGAGATAACTAGGGAACTTCCAGAGCCTCATTCTTGGTCTGTGAGAAAGGTTGGTTTCCTAGGAGATCAAGGACAAAGGAATTGCTTGCGCATCCTTTTCTCATGTGCTCCCTAACAAAGTAGAAACAACACATATCAAAGCATCTCTTTGTTGTGTCTTCAGGTTCAAGGTTTAGAAGCTCAGCAAAAACTTGTTTTTTCAACTTCATAAGCCCGTGTAATTTTTTCCCTGTGGTTTCAAAGCATAGTATATATATATATTAAAAAAAAAAAATTATTATTTACATGTAAGTATATCGAACACAGTGTGACAGTCCTGGAGTTTCATCCGCCATAGAAATCAAAGTGAAAGACAAATAACATACATACAACTTACACGGGGCATTCTGCTCCCTTTTGCCTTTCAGCTCCAGTCCAGGAGCCTTCAAGCAGTCACATTCACGACAAACCATTTTATACCAAATTTATATTTTTGCTGATAAAGAAATAAAGGGAGACTAGTATAGATCTATTTCAGGCTTTTTAGTTTTCATCAGCTAGCCATACCCTTACTTGGATTCGAACTTGGGCTTCTTGCATGTTATGCAGTTGAATTAACCTTCTGAGCCACAAGTTCTCCTCCCTTCATCATCTTGAGCCAGGGGAAAGATTAAGTGTTTACCGAGATACCTGGTCTACCCCTACATGTGGGGTAAGTACATACCAAGTAAGGGTATGGCTAGCTGATGAAAGCTAAAGAGCTTGAAATAGATCTATACTAATCTCCGTAAGTTCTTTATTTTCCACCATGGCTTTCACTATATATGTTTTTATTTTTTTTGCTTTAATTTATATGCAGTCCTTCTCTGGAGACTCAGGGCGGCTTACAATGCGTTAAGCAATAGCCTTCATACTTTTGTATATTTTATACAAAGTCAGCTTATTGCCCCCACAATCTGGGTCCTCATTTTACCTACCTTTGAAAGGATGGAAGGCTGAGTCAACCTTGAGCCTGGTGGGATTTGAACTTGCAGTAATTGCAAGCAGCAGATGTTAATAACAGTGCATTAGTCCACTGTGCTACCAAGGCTCTTGGTCATAATGTTCTTGGTCATAATGGTAAAGAAATTATTCTCCACATTGGTTGTGTTTGAAAGTAGGAGATTCATGGCTTTTTCAGAAAGATCTTCTATACAGAAGCAGAATCTTCTGCACAATGGCAGAAACAAAAGCTTGGGAGGAAATTATGGCTTTATTGTTCTCATACTGGACTCCAGCTGCTATTGGCTACTGGGGGAGAAGTTCAGCTCTTTTGCAAAGCTACAGCTGAATGAAAAAGGAAGAATGTTCGTGTTTTCTATCAAGAAGATGCTATTTTGGGATTCTCTCCTTTCGGGTTTTTGCATTTGGCATTTTCAAGATGTTCAGGGGTTTGGGGTTTTTTTGCAATGTTTTCAAAAGAGATGTTTGTGAAACATCTTTCTGCTGCAATGTTGGCTGTCATGCCTCTGAAACCATTGAGGATTAGAAGTTCTTCATTTCCAGCTATAGAAATTCAGGTTCACTTTTCTTTATCCAGTGCAATTGGACAGACGCCACTCGCAGTCTAAAACATACCGAAATGTATAGCAAGATTCATATGTGCTGAGCCATAATGCAATTCATTTGGTTTTCTCCTATATGAATTGTGAGTTAGTCAATATGCAATGGTTAATTGGTGGCTAATAAGATAAAAATGCATATAGGACTCCCACACTGACCTACATTGATCTGTACTGTCAGTGTATGAATAATCACCGGAGCCCATAACATTTGTTTGTGATGTGCAAGCTCTACAGGTAAAAGGAGACTCTATTAACTTTGTTCCCCATCCTACAGAAAGACAGTTCAACTTCTGGTGTGAGCTCAAATGTAAGGTATGAAAAGGACTCCTTAATTTCAGGGGCCTTAAACTCCAAACTGCTCTTCACTTAACGATTCTTCTTCTGTTTGATTTGTAGAATAAGCAACAATGAGGAAACCCCTTGCAACCAGTTGGATTTTACTTCTCCTTCTCCTGCTCCAGATGGATCCCTCTCTTTCCAAGAAGAAGCCTAAACCTGGTGGTGGCTGGAATACCGGGGGCCAACGCCCACCTGGTTACCCCCAGCAACATCCTCCAAACAGACCTAATTATCCACAAGGTGGTTACAATCAACCTTATCCTGGGCATGGAGGAGGCTACGGAGGCGGCTATGGAGGCGGCTATGGAGGCGGCTATGGGGGCAGCCAGTATGGCAAGCCTTGGAAGCCCAAACCACCCAAGCCCAAAATGAAGCATATGGCAGGAGCAGCTGTGGCTGGAGTTGCAGCAGGTGCACTGGGGGGTTACCTCTTAGGCCGTTCCATGTCAAACATGCAGTTTATGTTTAACAATCCTAGTGAGCAGCAGTGGTGGAATCAAAACCGCGACCGCTACTCCGACCAAGTTTACTACCCAAAGTATGACCAACCAGTTTCGAGGGACGTCTTCGTGAGAGACTGCACGAATGTCACCGTGACCGAGTACATAGAGCCCAGTGGGAACAAGACAGCAGATGACACAGAAAGAAAGATGGTGACACAAGTGGTGACACAGATGTGCACTGAGCAATACAGGTTGATGTCAGGTGTCACTTCGCTGTTTACTAACCCTTCTGTGCTTGTAATGATTACACTGATTTTATGTTTCCTGATACACTGAGTTGCTTTCCTGAAGGTTCTCTCTTGTTGAGCTAGCAGTGTGGAGAAGGGAACTCTATAAAGCATACACCTGGTGGGAGAATACATTCTTGTATGTGCAATTTTTAATGGGTGTGTTTAAGAGTTGTTCTATCTCTTAAGTATTCTTGAACATACTGGCTTCATCTGACACGGTCCCTTCATAACCACCTGTGATTCTGTCTTTAGCTGCAAAACAGTTTTTGGGTGGGGAAAAGGAGGGACATAAGAACATTTTATAACAACCCCTACCCTGCTAGAAATCTCACTCCATTCTCACTAAGCTTGCGCTTACGCACAATATAGTAACATACATAAGAATGGCTAAGTAATTTTTGGCCAGCTACCATTACATTGCACCTTGCTAGAAAACCTTTTTTTATTTTTAGATTTAATGCAGCAATCATTTTGTATTATCACAAAGTTTGGCTTCCCAAAGGACCAACTATATCTTCAAAAGGAAGGGTTTGCATTTTTAAAAGGGCTTTGGCAACCAGAGCTGATCTGCATGATAGCCTTGGAGCTCTTGAGAGACCCATCCACCACGACTAATTCACACATGGACATTTTGAAGGCTATTCCACATGTAAGAAAAACTTCTTGCCTATGAAGCACAATTGCTGCAGATATACAGCATGTGATTAATCTTGCTGAAGGCAAGTAGCCTTGAAACAAAGACACCATGGTGGAAATACTTTATTCAGAGCAAAAGAAAAATGTCAGTTTTTGGAAGGTGAAGGAGCAGGTTGAAATATTATTTCTGTTAAGGAATAAGAAATTTCTGAAACGATTTCCAGAAATTTAAAGCTATTGAAAATTGTTAATTGCCATAAGTGGGGCTTCAGAGTTCAAGGGTATGATGAAAAATGACCTTATAAATAGACTAAGAATATGAAATATATATATTCATCTTCCAAAGAGGACTTCAATTTCTCTCCTTTTAAATGATAATTGTTCTGATTCAAATGGGATACGCTTATCAGAATATTAATGATTCAATTAACATTAGGAGTAAGAAAGCATCCAATAGATCCTTGGACCAAAAAATCACTAGGAAATTGAAGGTTTTAACTCTGGAGAACTTTGGAATTAACTTTCACTTCCAGTACCAAAGTCACTTTCATTGGCTTCTTTAGAAAGTCAAAGAAATATTCACAAAGAAACTGAAATGTAGACTTTTCTCTGCAACAACTGGAGAACCTGACAGTGCTACTAATTCACAGAACATTTGTGTTGTGTGTGGGAAAATTACTCATGCCATCCATGCTGATGTCTCAGCTGGTCCCAATACTGCTAGTTAGAACATGAAACATAGAATCATAGGACTGGAACCTGCAAGGGACTTATAATCCAACCTCTTGCTCAAGGCAGGAGACCTTATACCATCCTAGTCAAGGGGTTGTCCAGTCTATCAAGCAAGAGGGAGTGAGCCCCTTTGTCTTCAGCTACAGGCCAGAATAAGAAATTCATGGATGGTCTTCTAATGAACTTTGAGAGCAAGAGCCTAATGTGGAGCTTGTGAACTGATTTTGCGGAACCAGACTTTGCATTTGGCATACTGAGGCACTATGTTAGAATTATTCTTTAAACAAGATTGCTACGAATACCTTGCTCTTTCCACACCTTGCTTTGGCTTTCTTATTGTTTTATTTAGTTCCTTGAGACTTGGGCTGCAAAAGCTGACATGGCCTCCACAAGTGTCACATTTTTTTACCAAATGTTTAGCAGAGTTTGTGTTTGTTATTTCTCCATTGTATACAGCAAGGCTTAGAAATATTACTGCTAGAAACACAACAGCCACTGGAATTCAGCTAGTTTGAAGATACCACAGTCATTTAATTTTAAGACCTAATTGAAAATTGTACTTCGGGCTGTAATAATTTTGTCTGTCTTAATGCTTTCAGCCTACGGTGGTTATAAAGGGTACTTTTTTAAAACTCTGGTGTTATTTCAATTGATTTGCTGATTGACACTGTGTTTGTACCAGATATAAAATTGTAAATGTAGTAAAAATATAATGGGATATGCTCTTCACCTACTGAGTATATCTGGTATATATGAATATTTTGCCAGGTGATTACATACATGGGAATGTGTGCTAGTTATTACTTATTTGGGTTTAGGGATTTCTTTTTCTTTTATTTATTGAGTTGTTGAGATGTATTCTGTGTTTCGGGGGGGGGGCTGCACCAAGGGAGGCTCATTCAATCTCATTGTACACATGTTGTGCATTGACAATAAAGGTTTGATTTGATTTGATTTGATATTGTAAATGCCAACTTTAAATATTGTTGTTTTAATATAAGAGCAAAAAAACTAAATTGAGGGGAATGTTGGATTTTGAAGTGACATGTCAGTTGTCATTGGGATATTTTGTAACTCTATAACTATGCATGGGCTTCATTTTGATTTGCATTTTTTAAAATTAAATGTTTGATATAAAGTTAAAAATAAAATATGAGAAATCAACATTTGGACTGTGTTAAATTATTCCTAACAATACAAATATATTGTTCCTATACATATACAAAAATAAATTTTCCCAAAATATCAGATGTTACAGAATAAAATCCAAGATTCTGGATCAAAATGGGTCCAGCTTTGTTATTAAGTGGAATGAATCATCTGGTTGGATTTTGGTTTTAGGAAAAGAAAGCAAATAGATTTTTAAACTGCATTTTGCAGATAGATAATTATTTGGATAGGATTTACAATAATTAGTATAACATTTGACCAATATTACTTTTGCTTCTGAGGAAAATTGATTGTGGGTGTTTCATCTTCTCAAATAATTTAGAATGGTCTTGGATAATGTGCTTTTTTATTGTGATTTTTTACACTTGATCTGAACAGAGTCCCTTGAAAGTTGGGCGGCATAGAAATGTGACAAAATAAATAAATAAATAAATAAATCACACTAAGCCAGAACAGTCTTTAAAATGGATAAACATGATTCATGGCTTAGTTTTACTTACTTGCTTATTTACTGATTGATTGATTGATTGATTGATTGATTGATTGATTGATTGATTAAATATATACATTGCCCATCTCAATGTCAAACCAAGTCCTATCAACTTTTGCTAATAAAGATGTCTATGGTGTATATATCACAACTGTATGAGAAAATGAATGTAATACAAGTTCTCTCTCTCTCTCTCTCTCATATGCGCACACACACACTCACACACACACAAAACATAGAAGACCAGGCATTCTTATATATACTATGAAGCTTGCAGGTGGGATGCTAGTCATGGTAATCCAAAATTAAATCAATGCAAGTTATTTTAGCATGGTGTCTAAGCAACTTACTTAATCATATTTACATAGTCAGAGTTGGAAAGGATTTTTTTAGATCAGTTAACCCAACTTCTTCCTTACTATAGTAGTGGATTTGCAAACAAGGACCAAGTACAAAGGCAACAGACCTATTTTGGTGTTATACAGGCCAGAGTTTTATTTGGCAGTTTAGCTAAAAGGGTCAGAAGAGTAAATAGAGATTAGCAAGTCAAACAGCACTTAACAAGTAATCTTCAAATAAATTTTGTGTTGGAACATTAATCAACATATTACAAGGAAATAAATCTGAGCACTATATATCATATGGAGCGTGTTAGATTGTAATGAATAACCAAAATAGCTTTAAAAATTATATCTTCTTGTTCGCAACACTCATGCTCAGATAGACTTCCCAGCTGTTCTTGTATAGCTCTTTCCATCACACAAAGAAGGAAAATTAAACAGAAACACAAACACTATTATATCCCAGTTAGCCTTCAGAGTTTCTTAGTTCTTAACAAAATAGATGCTAAAGCTAGCTTGAAATTATCTTTCTGACCTTTTACAGCTGAATTAAGGCAAGATCCAAATTCAGAGACAACAGAAGGATTTTGCTTCCTCATTAGTCTTACCAGGTTAACCACACCTACTGATAGGCGAAGTCAAGCAAAGATGTTCAAGGACTGCTTATCAACATAATACTATGAAAGATTGATAAAAAATTCTTCAACTTCACATCTTATTTAAAGAAGGCAGTTTTTCATGATGGGAATCCATCTTCAGTATTTAAGCCAAGCTTTTCTTTTCTCAAAGAGACTCCCTTTGAGAATCCTAGGGCTGGAAGGAAAATGGAATAAATCCAACTGCATCCTTTGTTTCAAGAGGAGAAGCACATTAATCCCAATGTCAACTGCCTGTTCTAGCACTTAGAAACCCAAATTTATTTATTTACATATTTATGCATTTGTTGGATTGATACTGCATTGTAATTAACTGGCTCTCAATTTTGGAATAATTTCAATTCAAGCCAAGTCTCTTTCCACTTCTGATTTGTGACAATCATCACAGTATGGCAGAAAAGAATACTAAAAATAGAATTAGAGCTTAACCCCAAAGGTGCTTTTTTCCCAAAAGGCAACTGGACTTTCTTTGAAAACATTTTGCTTCTCATCCAAGAAGCTTCTTGGATGAGAACAGAAGAAGCTTCTTGGATGAGAACTAAAATGTTTTCAAAGAAAAGAAAAAGTCCATTTGCCTTTTGGGAAAAAAAAAACACCTTGGGACAACCATAGGACAACTATGACCTGGATGACTGAGAATCTCCGGAGGCAACTAGAGTTTAAACCCACTTAGGTATTCAATAACCTTTAAGAGGTCAAGGAAAACAAAGAATGGAAAACAACATGGAACCATGTGGCTTTCAAACAATATTCTCAGTCCACAAATTACTAATGACTGGACGAAACCTCCCAGTCATATTTAAGGAGAAGGATGACAATTTAGACAAAGAAGGCACAAAAGCAGTTTATCAAGCAGGAGTCCTGCAACCCCAGGGCCACAAATGACCTCAAGTCTTCTTTCTGCAACTGTCAACCCACCCCCCACCCCCCATCCCCTCCATTATTGCTGAAAAGTAATAATTCAGGTTTCCACCATTCAGAGATAGGAACCGGTAGGAAACGCTTTAACATCAGTATATCATAGTTTCAAAAAAAGTGTTCAGCTCAACATTTGCAGCCCATCCAGATGCTTGCTTTTTCAGCGCCAGGTTTGCAACACTGTAAAACATGTTTGCCATCACATGTTGCCTGTCTCTCTTTTGAGGTGTGTGACAGCTTTCACCACCCATCAAAAATGGTTGACTAATCAGATACATGTTGGAATTATCAGCTCCCATTAGGGGAGAGATATTTTGCAAATAGTCAAACAAAAGACATCCAAACCTATTCCGTTGTTTGATCCCAATTGTTCAGAAAGTCAGTTTGGTTCCAAGATTGAATTTGAGGTGTGTTTCAATGGAACCTTCAGTTCAAATCTTGATGTATTCGTTTTAAGTAATCTCAGAAGTCTTCTTCCTTCCTTCCTTCCTTCCTTCCTTCTTTCCTTCCTTCCTTCCTTCCTCCCTCCCTCCTTCTCGAAAGCAACTTCTATTATCATGTGAACTGCTAAAATATTTCCTGAAAACTGAGCAGATTCCACTGAAGGATCGAGGCAACAGGGATAAGGGAATTATCCATTGTCTCCATCTTAAATTAGACTTGACAAATACAAAAAAGGAATCAATTTAGATTGATACGTGATGGCAATTGGAATTCATTCATAAGTAGCCTATGTATTGCATCTCTTTGCATCTGATGCAGTCTCCAGAAAAACATAAAGCCACAACTAAATTCTTGCTGGAGAGAGAAATATTCCAGACCTCTGATAAGTTAATAGCAACCATGGAAGAGACTTAGAAAGCATAGCTCTTAGAAGATCAGGAAAGGAGTGATTAAGGTAATGACTGAAATGGCAAAAGGATGAATGAGAAACAAAGCATTCTCAAAAGAGAAATGCAAATCAGTCACAGCATTCTTTGGGGCATTGTGTCCACTGGCTTCTCCAGGACTATTAGCCAAAGCTGCTCCTTCTCCATGTTTGAACTCACTTTTGATCTCCAGTGTAGTAGCTGTCTCTGGTTTATTATTATAGTAGCTGCCTGCCATTGTGATAACAGTCAAGCGGGGGTACATCTCCATGCATTTTTCATTTGCCACCTGTGTCACCACTCTGGCTTCCAATTCATCTTCAGTTTGGTTTCCAGTGGGCTTCACATACCCTCTTACGGTGACATTTACACACTCACTCAGGAAAACATCTCTTGAAATTGGCTGGCTAGAGTTCGGGTGGTAAACATGGGTGGCAAAACGGTGGCGGTTTTCATTCCACCAACGTTCTTCCTCACTGTCATTAAAACGAAAATACATCTTGGCTATGGGGCTGCCTAAGATGTAGCTCTCAGGGTCTTCCACTGGAGCATCTACAACAGGTTCTCCCACTACATATTTCACTTCATCATCCTTTGACTTAGGGTCCACTGGGTTGCCATCATGAGGTTTGGAACTGCCTCCTTCTGCAGACCTGGAGAAAGTACGATACTGCTCGATGCACATTTCCTTCACCACATGCTTCACCACCCTGGCTTCCATCTCGTCCTCTGTTGCATTCCCAGTGGGCTCAATGTATTCTTTCACTGTGATGTTCACACAGTCTCTCACAAAGATGTCTTGTGGTACAGGCTGGATGTACTGGGGGTAGTAAACTTGATCAGAATAACGATGGCGATTTTCGTACCACCACCGCTCCTCATTCATGTTGTTAAATTGAAAATTCAGATTAGACATGGCACGTCCCAGGAAGTAGCCTCCAACAGCTCCTGCCGCTGCACCTGCAAGTGCTGCTCCAGCCACATGCTTCATATTAGTCTTGGGCGGTTTAGGTTTCCAGGGTTTGGGATTATAGTGTCCCCAGTGAGGATTTTGGGGGTTATATGGTTGGTGTGGGAAATACCCAGGATTTTGAGGCTTGACCGGATACTGTGGAGGATGTGCTGGGTTTTGAGGGTTGACCGGATACGGTGGAGGGTGTGCTGGATTTCGAGGGTTGACCGGATATGGTGGAGGATGTGCTGGGTTTTGAGGGTTGACCGGATACGGTGGAGGGTGTGCTGGGTTTTGAGGGTTGACCGGATATGGTGGAGGATGTGCTGGGTTTTGAGGGTTGACCGGATACGGTGGAGGGTGTGCTGGGTTTTGAGGGTTGACCGGATACGGTGGAGGGTGTGCTGGGTTTTGAGGGTTGACCGGATACGGTGGAGGGTGTGCTGGGTTTTGAGGGTTGACCGGATACGGTGGAGGGTGTGCTGGGTTTTGAGGGTTGACCGGATATGGTGGAGGGTGTGCTGGGTTTTGAGGGTTGACCGGATATGGTGGAGGACGTGCGGGGTTTTGGGGGTTGACTGGATATGGGTAGGCAGGGTTGTATGGAGGAGGATTCCCTGGGTTAACAGGATTATTTGGGGGGTAGGCAGGGTTGTACGGAGGAGGATTCCCTGGGTTAACAGGATTATTTGGGGGGTGGGCAGGGTTGTATGGAGGGGGATTCCCTGGGTTAACAGGATTATTTGGGGGGTGGGCAGGATTTTTAGGGTTGACAGGATAAGGTGGAGGATGTCCTGGATTTTGTGGATTGGCAGGATTATGGGGTGGATGTGCAGGATTATATGGAGGTGGGTTTGCGTGGTTTGGAGGATGTTTTGCAGGATTCTCAGGCCTGTTTGGGGGTGCATGCTGGGCAGGCCTGTTCTCAGGTGGCTTGGGTGCTGGGTTTCTAGGTCTCTGTGCAGGCTTGACAGGATGGTGGGAGGGTTTACGAGGATGATGGGAAGGTTTGCTAGGATTATGGGAGGGTTTGCTAGGTCGACTTGGCTTTCGACTGCTGCTGCCGCTCGGTCTGCTACTTCCTTTTTTAGAAATGGAGACGATCTCCTCAGTCTGGAGCAAAATGAAGAGAATCATGATTGAGCAGGTCAACAGGAATTTTCCCATGATGATAATTCTGCAAGATAAAATGGGGAAGACATCTAGTTTGAGAGACATGCAAGTATGACACAAATGATCCAAATTTATCAAGGAGAACAGTCCCAACAGTGCTTTTTCAAGAGGCTACTGAACTCTCTGGTTTTTCTTTGAAGACGTTTTGCTTCTCATCCAAGAAGCTTCTTCAGCTCTGACTGGATGGTGGGGAATGGAAAGATTTATACTCCTTGCAGACAGCTGGTCATTTGCATTCTTTTAGCGAGTCATTAAGGCCAGCTGGAGGTTTATCTGTGTCACCAGGGTCCTCTGAGTGGTGCAAATTGGTGTGGAGCCTTGTTGGAACTGTTGAAAGGACTGTGTTGTAGATTGGAGATAGATGATGTCATATCCCTCCCCCCCACCCGTTGAAAGAGGGCTGTTCAATTTTGACATAGATGGACTCTTTAACCCCTTTTTCAAACCAGTGATCCTCTCTGTCCAAAATATGGACTTTGTCATCTTCAAAAGATTGGCCTGTGTTTTTTAAATGTAGATGGACTTGAAAAAGCACCTTTGGGACAACCATGACCTGGGTGACTGAGAATCTACATAGACACCATGGAGAGCAGTGTTTTCCCCAAAATTATTCATGGCAGACAGCTTGTAGAATCAAAAGAGTTTGTAAAGCCTCTTATCCTCCTTAACCAATTAGCTTTGATAAGGAAATTACCAAAAACCCAGGAGAATTATATACTTCTGGAATCACATGAAATTTGCAAAAAAGATTAGGTAGTCACACAACTGGGGGGGAAAATAAAAGCTCATGTAAGCTTAATTCTTAAATATTGCATTCTTCTAGGAGGGGGGCTGGCTTCCTACAATACAATCCTTACATCTATTTCAATGTAACACATATGCTTTTGCTCATAGTCCAGGAATCAATGGAAATGTATGAGTTCAAACTGCAAGATTAAACAAACCCAGCTGGATGACCTTGGGCCTGTCAATCCTTAAAAGAAGGAAGGCAAGGACAAACCACTTCTGAAAATCTTGCCAAGGAAAATAGAGGGACTTACTCTAGGCTATCACCAGGTGTCAGCACTGACTTGAAGGCACCGAAAAACAAAACAAAACAAAACCTTCCAGATGCCAGATCTATTTCTAGCTCTTGATAATTCTCCTACTCCATGTAAAAGTTTGTCTTGCTCATGGCAGATTACATATATTTTCACTTCTGGATTCACGGTTTTCTTTATAAAGTTTACATGTATTTATTTAACTGATATTTAATCCTGATTTTCAATAAGAAATGCAAAATAATAATGAGTGATAGGTTTAGGAGTAGACATTTCAAACTTTGGGAAACTTTAGGGAACAAGAGAGAATAAAGCAATTCCTTGAGCTGCTTTTCAGTAGATTTGGTAAAATGGGCCTGCTTCATATCCTGTTTCCTTCTACAATGGACTGATAATTTTTTTTAAAAAATGAAAAAGAAAGCCTTTTTATATTTATGTGCTTGGACAACAGTAAAAGAAGTCAGAAACAGGAATTTTCCTTTTCAAACAAAGACTTTCTATTATCCTCCATAAATTTTTGGGATTGTTTCCAAATTCCCAAACTTCATTCCACGATATCTAGAGAATTGATTTTGAGTCTTTATTGCCAAAAAGATTCTAGTTTGCATCCTGTCTCTATCTTTGTTTGTTAGACCCAAATGAAAGTCTTCTTTCTTGATCTCTTTACTTGGGTTGTCATCTTGAAAGGAAGGGCAACAGAGCAGAAATAAGATATATTGATGCAGAACAAATCTGCAAATTTAATATAGAACATTTGACCATAATGGCGAAGGCTGTATCAGATGGTGGACCAACATGGTCTTTATTTCCCATCAGAGTGATTGCTCCCTCAGTCACAGAAAACACAACAAATGTGTCTATTTACTTCCCCCACCCCTCAAAAAAATCATTGTGTTTTCTTCACCTATCTACCACCCATGGTATAATTGCTGATATTTGGAGCAATTATCATTTCCATGCAGTGCCAATCTCAATGCCTTGAGGGACAATAGCGAAACATCAGAAAAGGTTATGACATTGAACTAGATTAAATTAACTGAAGTTCTGAAAATGGACTAAATGCCACTCCCAGTGAACTTTAAGAACAAGGAGAGGCATCTTCTTATCCCCAAAGAATAAATAGGTAGAATTTAATTTATTTTATAAAGAATTTACAGAAAGAAATTATGGCTTGAGCAGTATACCTTTTCCCACAAAAAAAATAGAGTAAATCAAACAACCAAAACAGTAGGTTATTATGCCAACAATTAGGTGATATTGAAGGACTGGTCCTTCTAGCACTCTTTAGCACAGTGGACATTATCCTTTCCTATCCTATCCTATCCTATCTGTCATATGCTTAGTGATTATAGAGCAATTAAGCATTATGGAAAATTGTTCTCCTCAAATTATTTTGCATGCTTCAATGAAGGTCCTGCCATTGAAATTATTTTTTATTTTATTTATGTATGTATTCATTTTTCATATTTCTTTACCACTTATATCCCTCAGTGAGAGGCTCTGGGCAATGCACAATATAATCAATAAAATTAAAATTAAAATCAGAATAATTTAAGGTTAAAAAGTGTAAAATTATTAAGAGGGAGGGAAGGAAGAGCTGAGGATTTTGTTCAGTATCTGTATGACAAAATCACTCAGATTTGGGAAGATTTGGACTCCGACTGGATAGATCCAGCAGGGATGATGGAGGCAGGTCCTGTGAATGTTATCTGGGATGAGTTTGATCCTGGGACCCCTGAGGACGTGGACAGGACTCTGGGTAGACTGAACGTGACCACATGTTTGTTGGACCCGTGTCCCTCCTGGTTAGGAGGTGACGCGAGGCTGGCTCCAGGGGATTATAAATGCTTCATTGGGCAAGGGTGTCTTTCCCGCTGCCTTGAAAGAGGCGGTGGTGAGACCTCTCCTCAAGAAGCCTTCCCTGGACCCGGCAGTGTTGGCTAATTATCGTCCAACCTTCGCTTTGTGGCGAAGGTTGTTGAGAGCGTGGTTGCGCGACAGCTTCCCCAGTACCTGGATGAAACGACATATCTAGATCTGTTCCAGTCGGGCTTCAGGCCTGGGTACAGCACGGAAACGGCATTGGTCGCGTTGGTGGATAATCTCTGGAGGGCTCGGGACAGGGGGTGCTCCTCTGTCCTGTTCCTGTTAGATCTCTCAGCGGCTTTTGATACCATCGACCATGGTATCATGCTGCACCATTTGGAAGAGTTGGGGGTGGGAGGCACTGTACTACAGTGGTTCTCCTCCTTTCTCTCCGACCAGTCGCAGTCTGTGTTGACAGGGGGGCAGAGGTCGACCCCGAGGCCCCTTATATGTGGGGTGCCACAAGGATCGGTCCTCTTGCCCCTTTTGTTCAACATTTATGTAAAGCCGCTGGGCGAGATCATCCGTGGTTTCGGGGTGGAGTACCACCAGTACACTGACGACACCCAGCTGTACATCTCCACCCCAGACCACCCCAACGATGCCCTTGAAGTGATGTCCCAGTGCCTGGAGGCCGTACGGATCTGGATGGGGAGGAACAGGCTCAGGCTCAACCCATCCAAGACCGAGTGGCTGTGGTTTCCGACGTCCTGATATAGTCAGCTGGTGCCATCGCTGACTATTGGGAGCGAATCATTGGCCCCCACGGAAAGGGCTCACAACTTGGGTGTCCTCCTGGATTCATGGCTGTCTTTAGAAGAGCAGTTGACGGCCATGACCGGGAGGATTTTTCATCAGGTTCGCCTGATCCGCCAGTTGCGTCCCTTTCTAGATCGGGACTCCCTACGCACGGTCACTCATGCCCTCGTCACCTCCCATCTGGACTATTGTAATGCTCTCTACATGGGGCTCCCCTTGAGGAGCACTCGGAGGCTCCAGCTGGCACAGAGTGTGGCCGCGTGGGTGGTAATGGGAGCGACGTGGTGCTCCCATGTAACACCTCTCCTGCGTGAGCTGCACTGGCTCCCGGTGGTCTTCCGAGTGCGCTTCAAGGTCTTGGTTATCACCTTTAGAGCGCTCCATGGCTTAGGACCTGGTTATTTGCGGGACCGCCTGCTACCACCAATAGCCTCCCATTGACCAGTACGCTCCCATAGAGAGGGGCTCCTCCGGGTGCCGTCGGCCAAACAATGTCGACTGGCGGCCCCCAGGGGGAGAGCCTTCTCTGTGGGGGAACCTACTGTCTGGAACGAGCTCCCCCCGGAGATACGGAGGATCCTGGATCTTCGTACCTTCCGTCACGCGCTCAAGATGTTCTTATTTCATCAAGCTGGCCTGACCTAAGGTTTTTTTTTCCCCTTTTTAAATGGAAATTTTAAATTTGGTCTTAAATTATTGGGGTTTTAAATTTTCAGCCAAATTATTTAATTAGTTTTACTTTATTTTAAATTTTGTACTCATATGTTTTATTCTATGGCTGTTCACCGCCCTGAGTCCTTCAGGAGTAGAGCGGTATACAAATTGAAATAATAAATAAATAAATAAAATAAAAAATAACTTGATAAAATTTCAAAAGGTGAAACATTCCAAGATGGAGATTAGCAGTTGTTAAAACAGATGGGGGAGGGGTTTTTTTATGGGACCAACCAGCCCCACAATTGTGTAAGCCTCTGTGTCCGTCCCCCCCATGCAAGGCTCAAGTTTTGACCAGGTTTCGATGTTAAGTATTTAGATTTAGGCAGTGGTGGGATTCAATTTTTTTAACAACCAGTTCTGTGGGTGTGGCTTAGTTGGGGGGGGTGGCTAGCTGGTCATGTGACCGGGTGGGCATGGCTAGCTGGTCATGTGACAGGGTGGGTATGGCTATGTGCATAGGGACTACTCAGAGAGCTGAAAAAAGTCATTTCTGACTGGTCCTCGCACTTTTGACTGGTCCTCACACTTACGACCATCCTCACATTTCTGCCTGTTGCAGCATCCTTAACAACCGTGTCAGTCATTTCACAACTAATTCTCTTCACCACAGTGAGAAGATAGGGCGCAAAACATAAAATGTGAGGACAGTCGTAAGTGCAAGGATTGGTCAAAAGTGTGAGAACCTGTCAAAAATAACTTTTTCAGCCCTCTGAATAGTCCATATCCACATAGGGACTACCCAAAGGGTTAAAAAAGAGCCTTGGTAGTACAAGGGTTTGAGGCACCCTGTTATTAAGCTGCTTAAGACCAGCTGCCTGCAATTACTGCAGGGTTCGAATCTCGCCAAGGCTCAAGGTTGACTCAGCCTTCCATCCTTTCTAAGGTAGGTGAAATGAGGACCCAGTTTGTGGGGGCAATAAGCTGACTTTGTATAAATATACAAAAGGATGAAGGCTATTGCTGAGCACATTGTAAGCCGCCCTGAGTCTTCGGAGAAGGGCGGCATATAAATCAAATAAAAATAAAAATAAATAAATAAATAAATAAATAAATAAAAAAGGTGATTTCTGACAGGTCCTCGCACTTTTGATCGGTCATCATTTATGCCCATTACAGCATTCTTAATTAAATTAATTAAATAAAAATGGCCTGCTGGAGCAGTCTGAGGCAGTCCGAGGCAGGCATTCAGGCCGGCTGCAGGGCAAGGTGATACAACTGGGGTAGGTAGGCTGCTGCTGCCCAGGTGGGAGACGGGCGCAGGCCTACAGGGCTGGCTGCAGGGTGAAGCGATTGGATGGGGTAGGTCAGGGGTCTGCAACTTTAAACACTCAACCTTAAACACATGTAAACACTTAAACACAACCTTAAACCTGGGTGGGCATTGCCAACTCCATATCACTTACTCCCACCCAGGTTTTGTGGCTCCCAGTATTTTCTTTTAAACAGGTATCTCTGTGTGTCTCTTTCATCTCTCCCATCTCTTTCTTTCTCCCCCCCTTTCTCTCCTTCATCTCTCTTTCTCTCCATTCCTCTTTCTACCCCCTCTCTTTCTCTCCATCTCTCTTTCTCTCCCTGTTTCTCTCCTTCATCTCTTTCTCCCCCCTCTCTTTCTCCCCCTTTCTCTCCTTCATCTCTCTTCCTCTCTATCTCTCTTTCTCCCCCATCTCTTTCTCTCCTTCATATCTCTTTCTCCCCTCTTTCTCTCCTTCATCTCTTTCTCTCCATCTCTCTCTCCCCCTTTCTCTCCTTCATCTTTCTCTCCTTCATCTCTCTTTCTCCCCCCCCTCTTTCTCCCCCCTTTCTCTCCTTCATCTCTTTTTCTCCATCTCTTTCTCCTCTCCCGTTTGGGTGGTGGCGGCAGCGCACCTACCGCACCATCGGGTCATCCCTTGGCTTGGAGGTGGCACCTTAAGCCTGTGCCCCACTGCGCATGCGCCTGCCAGCTGCGCCTGCAGCTGGCTCTTGTTGCTCTTACTGAGCTTTGCAATGGGGCAGACGGTGCCTCTCCTCTTCCTGGAGGCCATTACGATGAGGAGCTTTGGCTGCAGCCTGGGCAGCCAGTGTTCCAGGGCGGAGAAAAGTTGCGTGTCTCCCCCAGCAACTGGATGGGCTAGGGTAGGCTGGCGCCGCGTGGGTATGAGGCAGGGAGGGTGAGAGGCGGGCGAGTCAGCAATTTAACGAATGGTTCGGTGTGCTGCGAGGCCAATAAATTACAAAAAAACACCAAACCATTTTTAAATTGCTGGCTTGCCCGCCCTACCTCCCACTATTTATTGGCAATAAATAGTGGTGTGGAGGGGCGGGGCAAGGAGCGGGGCGAGCCAGCAATTTAACAAACGGTTCGGCCGAACCACGTAGAACCGGCAGAATCCCACCACTGGATTTAGGCCAGAGGTGGTATTCAGCAGGTTCTGACCAGTTCTGGAGAAGCAGAAGTGGAAATTTTGAGTAGTTCGGAGAACTTGTAAATACCACCTCTGACTGGCCCCGCCCCCATCTATTTTCTGCCTCCCGAGTCCCAGCTGATCAGGAGGAAATGGAGATTTTTACAATATCCTTCCCCTGCCACACCCACCAAGCCATGCCCACAGAACCGGTAGTAAAACATTTTGAATCCCACCACTGGTTTAAGCAGTTCCTACAAATACAGGAAGACCTCAAGTCAGAGGACCATCCGTTGTAAAACTAGATCCCTGCCTTTCTTTTAAATTCTAGTCAACTCTCCTTCTCAACTCTTTCACCAATCAGTAGGCTCAATGCATTTTGATATTGTTAACATTTTTCTCTATTTTTAACATTTGCTTCTGGTGTTATCCTATAAAGGAGGAGGAGGAAGATGGCTTCTGTGTTAATCAACACTTATCAATTTGTGAAGCAACAACAAATGTATTCAGTGATCCTGCCAAATCTGAACTCCAGTAGACTTGGAGTTTTGGCTCCTGTACAAAATTTATATTCAGCCACAACTGCGTGTTCTCTGTTAACCTGACTCCTGTATGTTGCTCTGAGCTCTTTCAGGAGTCATGGGAGGACGGTATAATAGGCTGCTCTCTGTCAACTTAAGCAGAAGAATTCCATCTGTATTCTAAGATGTATACATAGCATACATGTGCATGAATGCTTATTAAACAGTCTTTGTTTACTTAATACAACTACTTATGCTGTTTTCTTCTTGCTGTGCATGTTTTAATTCTGAATTCATTGTTTTAAAGACTTGTTTCTTGTGTATATTTTTATGTAAGTAAGCTTATATTATTCCTTTGTAAACTTCTCTTTGAACTCCTGGAAGGCATAACAATATAGGAGGAAAAGGGAAAGGGGAAAGGGGAGGGAAGGAGAAGTAAGGGAAGGGTTAGAGTTAGGATTAGAACATCTCATTCACAGATCAAAATGATAAATCAAGTGCAACAGATTTGAAAAAAAATATTATTTTGCTTAACTTTTAAAGAGTTGTGGTAAACAGTTTTAGAGGGTTTTTTTTCTTTGTTTGTTTTCTTTTAAGCCTCTCATCTCAGTGTTTCATTCCCATAATTGTTTCACTAGAAATATAAACTGATGGAAGAAGGAATGTTACACTTTATGTTGTACAATGTGATCAATAATTTCTTCTTTTAAAGTGCAAGGTTGGGTTTTTCACTGTGACACATTTATTTTGCAAGTTTTGGCCAGGATGTCTTTACCCACAAAACATGTGGGCAAGTGTGTCGCAAGCATTAAAAAAAAAAAAGAACATTCTAATAACGTGCAAAGAGAAGGAAAATCAACCCAGAAAATCAGACCTGCTCTAGGAAAAAAAAAAAACTATTTTACATTTTTTTTAATGTAATTGTAAAATGAAGCTCTGGGCATCATGTTCTGAAAATTTTACTGTTCATTCCGTTTTCCTTAACCCAATTCTTGAAATCATATCTTCTAATATTAAACCTAAGTAATTGAATTGGAAAATGAAAAGTGTCACCCTAAATCAAGAGTGTAAGACTATATAACTTTACGTATATACTCACAAAAGACAATTTTAGGGAATCCTTAAACAGTCTGACATTGTGAATTTCTAGGATCTATAAATTGCTATGAATTCTATGAAGAAAGGGGGGAAGAATATTAGAGTATTTGTTTTCTTTAAAATATATCTCCCACTCCTCAAATAAATATGGACTCCAATGTCAAGAAAATATTTTTTCATAACCTGCTCATAGCCTATACCAGTGATGGCTAACCTTTTTGCCATCACATGCCAGGAGAGGGGGGGGGGCGGGGGAGGGTCGCACGTGCACGTGCCCACGCGCATGTGTGTGCAACCCCCTCCCCCCTCCCCCCCGCTCCTGGCACATGATGGCCTGGTAGGTCCGTTTTTCTTTCTTACCTGGTTCCAGATCCTCTCTGTGTATCTGGGAACGGCGAAAACAGCCTTTCCCACTCCCTTGGAGGCCCTACGGAGGCTGAAAGGGCCCATTTCCCAACTCCCGGTAGGACAGGAAGTGACATTTTTTGCTGTCCCCAGCCTCCAGAACCTCTCTAGGAGTCTCTAGGAGCCTCTCTAGGAGTCTCTGGAGGCTGGGGACAGGAAAAAATGTCATTTCCTGTCCCACCGGGAGTGGGGAAATGGGCCCTTTCAGCCTCCGTAGGGCCTCCAAGGGAGTGGGAAAGGCTGTTTTCGCCCTTCCCAGATACACAGAGAGGATCTGGAGCCAGGTAAGAAAGAAAAACGGGCCTTCCCCACCCCCACCCCAGGCCCTCCAGAGGCAGGAAACAGCCTGTTTCCCTACTTCTGGTGGGGCCAGAAGGCCCGAAAATCAGCTGGCCGGCACATGCATGCGCCCCAGAGCTGAGCTGGCGTGCCCACTAATATGGCTCCGCGTGCCACCTGTGACACGCGTGCCATAGGTTCGCCATCACGGGCCTATACTAAGAAACAAAGCCATATAATGAATGATTGAGGGAACTAGTTATGTCTAGTCTAACAAGAGATGGATGAGGGGTGATATCATAGCAGACTTCCATTACTTGAGAGACTATCACAGGGTGGGTCAACCTATTCTCCAAAGCACCTGAGGACAGGACAAAAAGTGATGGGTGGGAAATTATTAAAGAGAAATCCAACCTAGATTTAAGGAAAGATTTATGATAGTGAGAACAATTAATCAGTGGAACGATTTGCCTCCAGAGGTTGTGGGTACTTCATCACTGGAGGTTTTCAAGAAGAGACTGGACAGTGATTTGTTTGGAATGGTGTAGGATCTCCTGTTACAAGTAGAGGATTGGACTAGAAGACCTCCAAGAGCCCTCTCAACCATATTATTCTATGCTCTATGAGTTCTTTGTGATCAAATTCAAATTTTGGGGAGAACTAAGAGCACTCTCTTCCCCTCATCCTTTTTAGCATCCAGAAACTTCTTTACATCTTCAGTGGAATAAATGGAATAAAAACATGTCCTGAAGTTTGTTGTTGGCTAAGAGTTCCAAATTTGATTTCCTAAAAATTATTTCCCAGCACACAGCAAGGAGGACAAAAAGGGTATGTGCTCTCTCATTAAATCTTTTCATGAGTGTCAGACCATGTGTTTAAAGTCATTATTTGTACCAAAGTGTTTCACAACAAGGGAATGAACCAATTAAATTATTGGGGCTGGAAACACTCAACATTTAATTATTTTAAATAGTTTTTTAGATTCACCATGTTTGTATATATGTCTTGTTTTTACCTTGGCTGTGCACCGCCCTGAGTCCTATTTTGGAGAAGGGCGGTATAAAAATTTAATTAAATAAATAAATAAATAAATAAATAAATAAATAAAGGGAAATTCCACCTACAAAAGTCAGTTGAGCTCATCATACCACATTGCTTTCTGGTATTGCTTTTAACATTCCATAGAAGCTACAGATCAGCACAGTATATTGGCACATTAATTGGTTTTTTATGTTGTTGATTAGGTCTGTTGCTTTAGGTTCCCACCAACCCACTCTTAAAATGACAACAATTCATTTGGAAAAGGGATCTACCAAGGATCTGTAAAAGTAAATGCTATGTAGCATAGTCACCCATGGGTGTGGCTAGTACATGGTAGGGAAGATACCTCAAAATGGGCTAGGCTTTACCATCTTGTATCATACACAGTTGTCAGAAACAGAATAATTTGGTAATGTAGAGCAATAGCAAATAATGCAAGAAGGTGCTACCAACTTGCTCCAATTTTCATCATCTCAGAATTAATGGATAAAACAACTAGGTAGACAATAAAAAAAAATCTGCAGTGGATTTGGTGCAAGCTATAGATCTATTGATAAAGGCAGGCATCTGTTTCATGCCTAATACAGTTGCTGACCATATCACTGTGCCAAATCATGCAAACTAAGTGCCAACTTTCATTTCCTTTTGGAATGATGTAGGGTTGGACTAGAAGATCTCCAAGGTTCTTTCCAAGCCTTTTATTCTATGTTCCATCAACCAAATCAAAACACTGTCTCCCCCTTGAAATTACTTATATATAAATGGGGAGACAGTGCTCCCTCTTTCCCCAACATTTAAAAACATCTTGGCAGGCCGGTTTGTAAACACACATACACACAAATCTTAAGAACATGTCTGCATCCCACCCAGAACTACTTTTGATGCTGTGATTCTTTTCTTCCTCCATTTCCTTTTCATTTAAGAGGATTTTTGCTCTATGAAAAAGACAAAGTGCAGGCAACCATGCTGGACTAGCAGGAACATCCTGCTTCCCCTCTATCTATCAAAACAATCTCTGCTTCTCTGGGCAGGGGGATTCCAAAATATAGCGGCTGCTAGTCAAGAAAATATACCAGATCAAAGACACCCACAAAGCCGTTTTAATAGAAGTGCCTGTTTTGATTGCCCTTAATTGCAGAGCACCCTGGGTAGAAGTTTCAGAGGCTTCCACCGCCTCTCGCTTTTCCTGTATTGCATTATGTAAGGAGAACACAATGTCCTCTGAGTGAAAAAAATAGCCTCCAGAATTCATCTGGATCCCATGAAATCATCTTCGCTCTGCCAGGCAGTTTATCACCTTAAGAGAGTTGTATAACATGAATGGAAACGTGCTCCTTCCCGGCAAACAAGGCAGAGGCGTTTTACCTAAATAGGAAAGCTGTGGCTTCTCTAACGGGGCTGCCGTGTGTGCATTTATGCATTTAATTGTCCTGAATCAATGAAAGAAACTTACCCTCGTGTCGACAAATCGAGGCGAGGCTGTTCAGAGACTCTGTCTTCTCAAAGAGGCTGGTCGTTTTCTTTTTCAGCTCCGCAAATCTCCAGATGCTGTGGCTAACGGTAGGTGGAGCATGTTCAGTGCCTATTATGGCCTGTTGTTTTTACCAGAATCTACGCCGTTTGAAAACCGCCTCTGAACCAACCCTGTGTTCTAATGAACGGATTAAGAAATGACACATTCTATGGGGCTGTTCCCAGACAGGAACAGGGCAGGAAACCTTTTAACAGTCCTGGGCACGTAGCCAAGACTCCCAGCCTCGCTTCTGAGTTTGACACAGAAAGTAGAAAGGAAAGGAGAGTTTTTCATTCACCACAAGACGGAAAGTGACCATTTTTCAACTTAAAGGCATTTGACTTTTTACTGTATTTCTAGGCTCTGACTCTAAGCTTCAGGAAAATCTAGAAGGAGGGTTAATAAAAGGATGTGATTACCAAAACAGTCTATTCAGAAAGAGCAGCTAAGATTCACTCAGCAATAGTCAGAAAAGAAGATGGGAGTCTCTCTTCTGCAGAATTAAGGTAAGCTCGTTCAATTGCTACCATCTCCATTAGCCTTATCCAATCATATTATTACAGGTGGCCTTCAACTTGCAACAGTTCATTTAGTGACCGTTCAAAGTTACGACGGCACTGAAAAAAGTGGTTTGCCTTCATTGAAAGCGATTTATGACCATTTTTCACACTTATGACCATTGTAGCATCCCCACGATTACATGATCAAAATTCAGATGCTTGGCAACTGGCATGTATTTATGACGGTTGCAGTGTCCCAGTGATCAGCTTTTGCAACCTTCTGACAAGCAAAGTTAATGGGGAAGTCAGAGTCGTTTAACCACCATGTTACTAATTTAACAATTGCAGTGATTCACTTAACAACCGTGGCAAGAAAGGTCATAAAAGGGGGCAAAACTCACTTAACAAAAGTCTCACTTAATAACATAAATTTTGGTCTCAATTGTGGTTGTAAATTGAGAACTACCTGTTTTATTTTATTTTTTTTCCCAGTTTTGGCTCACATAAGCAGTGGTTTGTTGCTTTGGATCCCTGGCCCATTTAGTCCAGCAGTCTGCTCCCACAGCGGTCAACCAACTGCATAAGGAAGCCCACTAGTCTCCCTGCAGAGGGTCTTCAGAGACAGCCATACTCACATCACCACCAATGGCCATTCATCACCACAACTTCTAACTAATTTTGTAGAGGGAAAAGTAGCATGTCCCCTTTATCCACACCGGGTATTATTTTGTAACTCTCAACAAGTCCCCCTCCAAATCTTCCCTTTTCTAGACTAAAAAATCCAGAAATGCCATATCCTTCTTCATAGTAAAGTTCTCCAGACCCTTCATCATCTTCATTGCATTTTGTTTTATTTTATCTTTGTACTTCTCTGTACAAAGAATACTGCTCGTTGATTGTAATAAAGGACTGATGACTGACAGAGTTGAAGAAGATAGACAACTCTTTTCAGAGATCTCAAAACTAGCATAACAGCTGATTCTGGAAGAAAGACATTCATTTTCTCTCCCCCCCCCCATTTAATAGACTCTTCACTCTCAAAGTCTTATGCAGCAGCTGTTTACAAGCTGCTATTTTCCTTTATATGGGAGAGTTTCTAAGAGGTCTTTTCAGTACAATGAAGTTTTATGTTTTGAGACATATGAAAAAACCTGGACTGTGATTCACAGTCAAAAGCATATAGAAGCTGTTATTTCCAAACTATGTCTGCTAGTTGGGTATTTTCACTTGAAGACCTCCTAATTTTGTTAATCCAGAGATGTTGGCTGTATTCACATGCAATGTGCTCTAGTTATTGAATTAACCTATTTTCTCTGTACAGATAGTCCTTGACTTACAACTCTTTGTTTACCGACTGAATTTACAACGGCACTGGAAAAATGACTTACAAATGGTCCTCACATTTAAAACCATTGCAGCATAGTCACCTGATCAAAATCCGGGCACTTGGTAACCAGCATGTACTTACAATGGGTTGCAGTGCTACAAATGGCCGGATTGCCATTTGCAACCTTCCCAATTAGTTTCCAACAAGCCTTGGTACTACAGTGGTTTAAAGCACCCTGTTATTAACACAGCTGCCTGCAATTTACTGCTGGTTCGAATCTCTCCAAGGCTCAAGGTTGACTCAGCCTTCCATCCTTTCTAAGGTAGGTTAAATGAGGACCCAGTTTGTGGGGGCAATAAGCTGACTTTGTATAAATATACAAAAGTATGAAGGCTATTGCTTAATGCACTGTAAGCCGCCCTGAGTCTCCGGAGAAGGGCGGCATATAAATCAAATTAAAAAAAAAAAAAAGCAAAATTAATGAGGAAAGTCAGATTTGTTTAAGGACCGTGTAATTCACTTCAGAAGTCCAGTGATTCACTTAACAAGAAAGGGATGAGAAGCTGTGGGAGAAAAGATATTTTGGGGGGCATTTGTACTGTGTAATCCTATCTCTGCCACCATCTAGGGGCACCTCTAATTTGTGTTGGTTGTGTTCAGATAGCTGAGGAACTTTTTGGCAAAATGCCCTTTCACAAATTAACATATTGCTTTTGATGTTGGAAGCATTCCCAAGAAACATTATGTTTTGTATCCAAATCAAAATTCTCTCAGCAAATCTGAGAAATAGCAATCACAGAAAGAGCTGGACAGACATTAGCTACCGTATGAAAAATACATTGGAAATAAAACAATGTGCACGTTAATATTAACTACATTGAATTGCATGAGAGTGGAGGAAAGAAATTGTTTGCTGGGAAAATCCAACTTCACTTTCTTGTAAAAAAGAAAAAAACTGAGCATTAATTTCTAAACTTTGTTGCCTTCTTTGTTGTTGTTCTATTACCTAATGTACAATCTGCTTATTTAAATTAATAAGAGCGACTGTTTCCAAAGTGTGTTTTCTCTAACACTTGTAATTGTGACAGTTATATTGTATTTATTTATTAAGAAAAGAAAATAGCATTTAACAGCATTGATTAAAGATTGTAGTTCTTAAAAATAGAAATTCTCCCTAAAAGTGTCCAAGTGGGCAGTATTTTTTTTAAAAAAATTATATAATCTGAAATTAGCTTCTTTGTATAAAATCTTGCTGAAAGAAACATGAATTCTGCAAAATATTACTAAATGCCATCTCTCCTGATTTTCATGTACTATTGTAATTCAAAACATCCAGGGCTACATGACTGCTTTAATACATGTGTACACAAAATATGGCATTTATATCTAGAAAAATCACCTTGGGAAAGGAAAAAATAAAACAAGTGCTGTTTATTCAAATAAGAGATGCCTTTTTATAGACATTTGTAGGGCATTAAAGGCAAGTATGTGCAGATTAGCAAATCAAATAAGTATATTATTGCAAATATTTTTCTTTGGGCAGTAGAAGTGGCAAATATTCTATTTATGATTGGCAACAGATATTAGCTTACAAAGAGAAAGTAAGGTTCTAGGTTATAGAGCAATCTTGTTTCTCAGAGAGAGAAATACTTTTAGTAAGAGCCTCCTTCCAAAACTAAATTGCTTGTTGTTTCAAATATTTTGGCATCCATATTTCAAACCCAGGCTGCCTTTCTTTTCCATCCCAGATCTAAGCTCTGACATAGAGAATACAACAGCCTCCCCAAAATACAAATGATGAATCTGTAACAGCTTAAATATCTCATTACCATGAACAAATGTGAGAAGACCACCATGTCAAAACACTGATTGCGACTACCCAAAAGAGGAACAAACGTGGGATTAGTGAGAACAGGCCTAGAAGCCATCTTTTTCGTTGGACCTTCAGGCATGCCATATTTACTACTGTGGGGAACTGGGAGGGGGGATTGTATAGAGCCAGGGTGATATATAGTCATAATAACATTCCTTTCTCAGAGAGTCAAGGACATCTTGCCCTGCCCCTGGAGGGCTGGACTGGGAGGCATCTCCAGTTGGGATGGTGCTCGGATTGGACCATGTGATGGATGTGTGGGTGTTAGGCAGGAACTTGGACTTTCCTTTGTGTGAGGAAAACCTGGAAGTTTTCAGATTCAGGTTTTCTCAGATGTGCCGATATGACATCTCTAATAAAATGGAACTTTGAGGAAACTCAAGCCTCTGAGTTTTCTTTCATTGGGGTTGTTACTTGGAACCCTGACACTTGGCTCAGCATAATGCAGCGGTGGGCTGCTGCTGGTTTAGGCAAACCGGTAGTTCCAACCAGCATTTGGGTCCATCCACGTGCCCTGGTGCTATCACGTCCTATATAATCGCCAGTTTTTCAATGCCACATGCATGTGCGCGCAAGAGCGAAGCTAGAGTGTGTGTGCACACAGTCACATTTTCAGTTCTGGGCGAACTGGTTGTTACAGTATGTGACGCCCACCTCTGGCATAATGGTGACTCTACTTGCTGGACTGTCTACGGGTAGTCCATTTGTTCAGTGACCCTTCAAAGTTGCAATGATGCTGAAAAAGGTGACTTATGACTGTTCTTCACATTTAGAACTGTTGCAGCAACTCTAGGTCACATGCTCAAAATACAGACACTTGGCAACCAGCATGTACTTATGCCGGTTGCAGTGTCCCAGGGTCATGAGAACACCTTTTGCAACTTTCTGGAAAGCAAAGTCAACAGGAAAGCCAGATTCACTTAACAACCATGTTATTAATTTAACAGCTTCAGTGATTCACTTAACTGTGGAAAGAAAGATAATAAAATGAGGCAAAACTGTCTTGTTTAGCAATGGAAGCTTTAGACTCAGTTGTGATCATAAGTAGAGAACTATCTGTATTAGCGATTTATCACTTTAAAGGGTGAGCTTGTGGAGGGTGGAATGGTTTGTTTGAAACTGCCACTTCTTTACCTGTAATGTTGGCCTATCTAATGATGTTATCAAGTCTGTTTACAGAAGGACAGGTGTGGCTTGAAAAGCTATCCCTTGGGCTATGACTGGGACATATTGATAACTCAATGTTCCCAAGCTTTGGTCATAAAACCCAGGGGTTTGTGAGCAATTTAGAGGGAGAATTGCTAAAATATTTGAAATCTGATCAGGGAAAACTTGAGCACCATTAATATTTATTCTGAGTTTTACCTGTGCAAGCATGTAAAGTTTTAGAACCTCTGCAATACATAGATTAAAACTGTAAACATTAAAAGTAGATGGTAAATTGATTTCTGGCCCAATCCTAATCTAATGAGATCATTAAATTTATCCCATGAAATGTTTCCTAAAATTCATTTCTCATTTTAGGGGGACATCAGTAGCACAAAACATAAGAACTCCTGCAGTAACTAATTGAAAGCTGGATTCTATTCTGAAGTCCCTATAAAATGCAATTTTAATGGATTAGAGTAATCCCGCACTATGAAGACTACAAAACATCTTCATTAGTTACCTTCGTTCTTTGTATTCCAAAACAACCACAGGAAGAACGTTTATCACCTGTGAAATAAACTACAACAAGAACAGCTTGTGATCATAGACAATGGAATGATTAGTGAACAGACATGGCCCCCATTCCTGGTTTACAAGAACCATAGTCATCCAAGCTTTTGCATAATGTTGCAATGTTCTCACCAACCTAGTCATTTTTGAAAGTTTTTTGCTTTCCGAGGACTGGAAACACCGCCATGTAGTAAATCTGTACACACTGCTTGCAGCACACACCTACCCCAACTACAAGGTATTATTCTGGGTCAACCCCACCCTTCTAGATTTTGCAAGGTGATGTTGCCACCTAAGTAGCTCTGTAATACTCGTTCCTTTATACTAAGTCTTTTAACTGTTTATGGAGATTCTCAGTCATCCAGGTGATGGTTATCCCAAACGTGCTTTTCCAAAAGGCTACTGGACTTTGTTTTTCCTTGAAGACATTTCCCTTCTCATCCAAGAAGCATCATCAGAACTCAAGAAGCTTCTTGGATGAGAAACGAAACATCTTAAAGAAAAAACAAAGTCCAGTTGCCTTTTGAAAAAGCACTTTTGGGATTACTTGGGGTTTTTTTTAATAGTCAGTTCAAACAGAAGTCTCAAACTTGGTAGTACAGTGGTCTAAGGCACCCTGTTATTAAGCTGGTTATTAAGACCAGCTGCCTGCAATTACTGTAGATTCGAATCTTGCCAAGGCTCAAGGTTGACTCAGCCTTCCATCCTTTCTAAGGTAGGTAAAATGAGGACCCAGTTTGTGGGGGCAATAAGCTGACTTTGTATACAATATACAAAAGTACGAAGGCTATTGCTTAGCACATTGTAAGCCGCCCTGAGTCTCCGGAGAAGGGCGGCATATAAATCAAATAAAAATAAAATAAAATTAAAAAAAATTAAAAAAAATAAAAAAAACTTGCATACAACCTTTGCCTTTTCCCAAAAGTTCTTGTACTAGTTGGGATGAGGTGCTGTTTCAATTCCTTTCTGGATTACTATCAAGCTTCTGGCAAAGCTCCAAGCAGATTCACAACAGCATTTGCTGCTCCCCATATCTTGTGGTTCTGGTAGTTGAATAATAGTCCTCTTGCCTGCTTGTAATAGCTGTTAATCTCCAGATGTCACCTCCATTCCCCCACCTCTATGCCATTTACTTATCACCTTTTTCCTACACCCGTTTTTTCCACTGAGTCTTACCGTTTGCTGAGTCTTACCGTAAGCTATGGGGCTGGGCAGGGTGACGCTGCCTCTGAACATCAGGGTGTCCTTGAAAACACCAGGGTGTGGCTCAAATATCATAAGCAGCTGCAACACTTGAATGCTTCTGAGTAGAGTTGTGAGTTAATGAATGCATGGGGAAAATGTGGTGCAAAGTGTTTCTGCCTAACTGCAGCTACTTTTCACAAGACCAACTTCATTGCCTTATATACTCTTATGGTTGGGGATGAGGAAGTTAGAAATTGCATTCATTAACATCTTGAAGACCACAGGTTCCCCACCTTGATATACAGCAGGATCTTACACAGTTCTCAAATGAATAGTTTTAATGCAGGTAGTCCTCGATTTACAACCATTTGTATACTGAGCGTTTGAAGTTACAATGACACTGAAAGAAATGACTTATGATGATTTTTATCACTTATGACCATTGCAACATCCCCATGAACACGTGATCAAAACTCAGATACTTGGCAACTGACTCATGATGTTTGCAGTGTCTCGGGCTCATGTGATCCCCTTTTGCAATCTTCCTGCAAGCAATGGGGAAGCCAAATTCAACTAACAACCATTTTGCTAACTTAACAACTGCAGTGATCCACTTAACAACTGTGACAAGAAAAGTTGTAAAATGGCCAAAACTCATTTTAACAACTGTCTTGTTTAGCAACAGAAATTTTGGGCTCAATTGTGGTTGTATCCCGAAGGCTACCCATATACCTGTAATATACCTGTAATATGCCTGTACCCATATACCTGTAATACTGTATTCCAAACTCTCCAGACAGCTGAGACTGTTATAAATCTGGAAGGAATTAGAATGAGACCATTAACTATTATTCATCATTTACTGACAGCTTTCCCTTTCTTTCCATTCCTCTCTAAAATTCTAATTAGTTTTTGTGCTACTTATTTATTCAAAATTCATAAGTTTTACTATTGCTCTTCCCAACCAACCTCTGCCATTAAGATGTATTCACCTAACATCAAAAACATCATCAAAAAGGCACAACAAAGAATGTTCTTTCTGCGCCAACTCAGAAAGCTCAAACTGCCCAAGGAGCTGCCCAAGGAGTTCTACAGAGGAATTATTGAGTCTGTCATCTGCACCTCCATAACTGTCTGGTTTGGTTCTGCAACCCAATAAGACAGACACAGACTTCAGAGGATAATTAGAACTGCAGAAAAAACAATTACTACCAACCTGCCTTCCATTGAGGACCTGTATACTGCACAAGTCAAAAAAAGGGCTGTGAAAATATTTACAGACCTCTCGCATCCTGGACATAAACTGTTTCAACTCCTACCCTCAAAACGATGTTATAGAGCACTGTACACCAAGACAACTAGATACAAGAACAGTTTTTTCCCAAAAGCCATCACTCTGCTAAACAAATAATTCCCTCAAACTGTCAAACTATTCACTAAGGCTGCATTACTATTACTATTAATCTTCTCATTGTTCCTGTTGCCCATCTCCTCCCACTTGTGACTGCATGACTGTAACTTTGTTGCTTATATCCTTGCAATTTATATTGATATTTATTGTTTTCTAGTATGATTTGATTGCTTATTGTACCATATGACTGTCACTGGGTGTTGTGCCTTGTAATTCTTCATGAACGTATCTTTTCTTTTATGTACACTGAGAACATATGCATCAAAAACAAATTCCTTGTGTGTCCAATCACACCTGGCCAATAAAGAATTCTATTCTTCCATTCGATTCTATTCTTGTGGCATTCACACTTCAATCTAGCACGGTTGTTCACTGAATTTTATTAGTCCAGAGATATCCCAAAAGCTGAATATGGTAGATTCAGAACCAATCCACATAATCAGAATAGGCTATTGCACGATAACAGTTATACTCTTGTGCAGTTCCAATGAAGAATAGTGTTACTGAAGTAGACTGGCAATCTTCCAGGACTTCCATTACATTATTTATTTATTTATTTATTTATTTATTTATTTATTTATTTATTTATTTATTTATTTATTTATTTTATTGGATTTCTATACCACCCTACTCCCGAAGGACTCAGGGCGGTGAACAGCCACAGAATAAAACACATAAATACAAAAATTTAAAATAGAATAAAAACGGATTAAATAATTTGGCTGAGACAAATTTAAAATACCCCATAATTTAAAAACAAATTAAAATTTACATTTAAAAAGGGAGAAGATTTAGGCCAGGCCAGTTTGATGAAATAAAAAAGTCTTAAGTGTTGATGGAAGGTGCGCAGATCCGGGATTCTCTATATCTCCGGGGGGAGCTCGTTCCAGATCCTAGGTGCCCCCACAGAGAAGGCTCTCCCCCTAGGGGCCGCCAGTCGACATTGTTTGGCCGACAGCACCCGGAGAAGCCCCTCTCTATGGGAGCATAGTGGCCGGTGGGAGGCTATTGGTGGTAGCAGGCGGTCCCGCAGATAACCAGGTCCTAAGCCATGGAGCGCTTTAAAGGTGATAACCAAAACCTTGAAGCGCACTCGGAAGACCACCGGGAGCCAGTGCAGCTTGTGCAGGAGAGGTGTTACATGGGAACTCCATGTCGTTCCCATAACCACCTGCGCGGCCGCACTCTGCGCCAGTTGGAGACTCCGAGTGCAGCTCAAGGGGAGCTCCATGTAGAGAGCGTTACAATAGTCCAGACGAGAGGTGATGAGGGCATGAGTGACTGTGCGTAGGGAGTCCCGATCTAGAAAGGGACGCAACTGGCAGATCAGGCGAACCTGATGAAAAATCCTCCCGGTCACGGCCGTCAAGTGCTCTTCTAAAGACAGCCATGAATCCAGGAGGACGCCCAAGTTGCGAGCCCTTTCTGTGGAGGCCAATGATTCGCCCCCAATAGTCAGCAATGGCACCAGCTGACGATATTGGGATGTCGGAAACCACAGCCACTCGGTCTTGGATGGGTTGAGCCTGAGCCTGTTTCTCCCCATCCAGATCTGTACGGCCTCCAGACACCGGGACATCACTTCAAGGGCATCGTTGGGGTGGTCCGGCATGGAGATGTACAGCTGGGTGTCGTCAGCGTACTGATGGTACTTCACCCCGAAACCACGGATGATCTTGCCCAGCGGTTTTACATAAATGTTGAACAAAAGGGGCGAGAGGACCGATCCGTGCGGCACCCCACATATAAGGGGCCTTGGGATCGACCTCTGCCCCCCTGTCAACATAGACTGCGACCAGTCGGAGAGAAAGGAGGAGAACCACCGTAGTATGGTGCCTCCCACACCCAACTCTTCCAACCGGTGCAGTATGATACCATGGTCGATGGTATCAAAAGCCACTGAGAGATCTAACAGGACCAGGACAGAGGAGCAACCCCTGTCCCGAGCCCTCCAGAGATCATCAATCAATGAGACCAATGCCGTTTCCATGCTGTACCCAGGCCTGAAGCCTGACTGGAATGGATCCAGATACGACATTTCATCCAGGTACTGGGGAAGCTGTCGCGCAACCACACTCTCAACAACCTTCGCCACAAAGAGAAGTTTGGAGACTGGACAATAATTAGCCAATACTGCAGGGTCCAGGGAGGGCTTCTTGAGGAGAGGCCTCACCACCACCTCCTTCAAGGTGGCGGGGAAGACACCCTCACCCAATGAAGCATTTATAATCCCCTGGAGCCAGCCTCGCGTCACCTCCCAGGAAGCCAGCACTAACCAGGAGGGACATGGGTCCAACAAACATGTGGTCGCGTTCAATCTACCCAGAATTCTGTCCACATCATCTGGGGTCACAGGATCAAACTCATCCCAGATAACATTCTCAAGACCTGCCTCCGTCACCCTCGCTGGATCTACCCAGTTGGAGTCCAGACCTTTCCGAATCTGAGTGATTTTGTCATGCAGATACTGAACAAAATCCTCGGCTCTTCCCTCCAAGGGGTCCTCCCGCACTTCCTGGTGGAGCAGGGAGCAGGTCACCCTAAACAGGGCGGCCAGGCGATTATCTGATGACACAATAAGAGCAGCAAAATGAGTACATTTTGCTGCTTTTATCGCCACTAGGTAATTCTTAATATGAGATCTTACCAGTGTCCGGTCCGATTCAGAAAGACTAGCCCTCCAACTACTCTCTAGGCATCTTTTCCAGCGCTTCATCTCCCTCAGCTCCTCGGTGAACCAAGGAGCCAGGTGAGATCAGTGCCGGGGTCAGAGGCTGCAAAGGCATGATTCAATCCAGAGCTCCAGCGGCCACCCTGTCCCAGGCGGCCACTAGGTCTCCAGTCGAGGCGTGAGCCAGAACCTCGGGGATTGGCCCAATCTGGAACCTATCAGGTTCCATCAGGCACCTGGGGCAGTACCATCTTATCAGTTCTGCCTCCCTGTGGTGGGGTGCCGCGGTTTGAAGGTCAAGGCAAAGGAGAGAGTGATCCGACCATGACAAGGGCTCAATGACTATATCCTCTATCTCAAGATCACTCAACCACTGTCCAGAGACAAAAACCAAGTCCAGTGTGTTTCCCCCCGTGTGCGTAGGGCCATGAATTAACTGGGTCAGGTCATGGAAGCCATGAACTCCCGAGCCACCGCAGATGCCTCACCCACGGACGGCAGGTTGAAATCCCCCATGACCATAAGTCTGGGGGTATCAACCGCCACCGCGGCGATAACTTTGAGTAGCTCGGGCAGGGCTGCTGCCACATGGCAGGGAGCCAGGTACGTGATCAGCAAACCCATCTGAACCCCATGGCCCCACTTCACAAGGAGGGACTCACAGCCGGCCGTCTGAGGAACAGTGGTCTCCCTTGGCCTAAGGCCTTCTCTAATAATAACCGCTACTCCCCCACCCCTCCCCTGTAACCTCAGCTGATGGAATGCATGGAAGCCTGGTGGGCACATTTCTACCAGAGGGACCCCTCCCTCCGGGCCCAACTGGGTCTCCATAATACCCGCCAGGTCCGCTCCCCCCTCAACAAGATCACAAATGAGGGGGGCTTTATTTACTACAGACCTGGCGTTGACAACATCAGTCGAAGGCCCAGGCCCTGAGGGTCTGTGCAATCTGGAGAACAAGTGGAGCTTTGGGGGCTGGAGCGCCCTACCGCTCGGAGAAAGCGGGTGCGTGCTCCCTTAACATGATATGGCCCCCTGCTCCCGCCATATCTACCCCTCCCACTCACAGTACCGATGGTGAAAACACAGTCTGGACAAGCTCGACCCCCCCCCCCATTACCCCCAGATCCCCCACACCACCCCGCCGTGCATCATGGCCAAACCCGACCCTCCCCTTAGTGGGTTATCCCCCAAACCCACAACCCTAGTTCCCATCCAACCCCCCTCCCCCCTCCCCAGACCCCTTAAAAGATTAAACAAAGACAATTTTTTCAAATACAAGTTTTTCCCCCTTTTCCTCCCTTCTTCCCTAACCCCCCCTCACCACCCATCCCCCCCGTGACTTCTTCTTCACAACAATAAACTAATTCATAATTAATTACATAATATTTTACCATGCCCTTACTCACTCCTCAAAATGCTGACCCTTAGCATAGTATTCTTATAACTCCGCTTTTCTCCGCTTTTCACAATCTACCCTTTTTCTCCTCCCCCAAACTTATAAAATATTATTATTATTATAACAACATAACCTTTACTTTTATATATATTAATTTAACATTTCAAAGCAGCCTTCTCCAAATTTAACATTTATTCAGTTCTATCCAATTCTTCCACTCCCCGAAATATATGACTTAAAAATCCTTTTTCTTAAACTAATCAATCACTAAACTAACCTATTTCAACCCAGTTTCCTGCAAGATTACCATGCACTACAATTCTAAATATAATCCACTGCCCACTCTGCTAAAATATACATATGTCTATATATACATTCCATTTTATAAAAAAAGAAAAGACAATAACTTTAAATTTATAATTCATTTAGTATCTTCTTTGATGTCTTTCCACTAGATTGTTAAATCCATCATCCATAATAGGGTAACATAGCATCCTGGTGCAACAGTTTATTCAAAATCTTCAGTCATCTTCTGCCCCCATCAATAATGAATATCCTCATGTATATATAAAAGTAAAAACAACCACCCGACACAAAGACAATTTTAAAAAACCCCACAGCCTCCTCTTTGCGGCATGCCACCTCTCGGGGTTCCAAAGCCCGTCATCGAGGTAGGCCCTCGATAGAGTGGAGGGCCAAGCCTGTGAGAGGGGGGAGTCTCGCAGACCAAGAAGCTCCGCTGCTGAGTACATCTTGACCATAACGGGTAAACATGACCATATCCTGAGGGTCCATAGAAAAGGACCAGGGGAGAAGACAAAGAAATGGGGGGGGTCTCAAAGACATGTTCACAGGACCAAGTCCCCTGTCCCCTCACAACAGAGGACCAAGTCCAGATCCAAGATGACCACAATCCAAGGGGGGAAGTAGATCCCACCACCCTCTCACGGTGGTTAGGTCAGCTGGTCAGCCCCCTCTTGTGGTGAGATGCATCGAAACCGATGCAAACAGACAGCGTCTGGGGATCAGGTCCAGAAACTGCCCTCTCAAGGCCATTGGTCGATGGTCAAACCCCTCTGCTGACAAAGTGCATATATGTAAAATCATCCCGGTTCAGCCCCCAGGGGCCCCGACATCCAGGCCACCCTCTCACAGTGGTCGAACTGATGTCCAGCCCCCTCAGCCGACGGGATGCAGCAATGTACCAACCTCCAATTCAGATGGAAATAGCCCTCTCCACAGTCAGGGGGGTTCAGATAGCGATAAACATAACGACACGTGAGTCCCACAGGCTAACAGCTGGTCCAGGTGGGCCCAGTCCTAAAAGGGGAACGCTGGAGGAGAGAGAAATGGGGCAGAAATGGGACAGTTGTCTCAAGCCCCCAGCCCCTGCACAGCCACAATTTGAGGCCTCCCAAGGCCTGGGAAAAGATATCGCACCAGGTCCTATCCCCAACTGTGGTTGCAGGTCTCCCACTCTTGTTGTTTCGTTGCCCCCCCAGCTCCAACTCCAAAGGGGGGGTCGCCATCACCCTCTGACCACCTGACAGCCACCACAGCCATTGCCGCCGCCACCGCGCCATCGTCGCCAGCACCACGAAAGAGCCTGGTGGCGTTCCAGAGATCTTCGGGGGTGCCTGACACATCTTGCAACTCTTCGGGCAACCCCCTCAGGCTTGGAATCTTGCCGCGTGGCAGGTTACCCCCGGCACAACACCGCTCCAACACTCCGACAGCCTCCGGCAGTGGAAAACACTGCCGCCACCCAGCTGAGCAGCCTGCCACTCCTGACATCGCGCCTTCCTCTCTGCTCAGTCACGGAGGGAGAGAAAACCCTCTCCGTACTGGCAGGGAGCTCCCCTAACCAGTCCTGAGGTCATGGATCTTCGGAACGACCCCCAAAGGACCCAAAAGGTAGGTCGGTACCCCGTCCTCAGATCGCGATCCCAGTGGGCACCGCCATCTTGGACATGCACAAATTATCAAGTCTACTTTCTGTTAAATTAGCAGAATCAACATAATTATTATGCAGTACATGATAGGCAGCAGTAGGAACTGAAAGGCGTTAGAGAAGTAAACGGTGTGGTCTACAGCCTGCCTTGTGCCTAGCAAGTAGCCTATTCCTTTTGTCAGAGAAAGAACCACATTCTTATGGCCAAGACTGAAAATGCAACAGCCAATCCTGTTGGATCTTTGAACAGAGTCATCCTCTTCCTCACTACAAGTAGCAAAGTACTTTGGTACTTTGAGGATGATTCATGACTGGGCCATGGGATGTTTCTCTGGATTGAGTAGAACCCTGAGGCGAGACCACCTCAGTGGTTACACTGTCTCCTTGAATCCCAGAAGGGTTAAGTGTGGGTGGGGGTTGTGGTCCCTTTTTCATTGTGTGTCTCAGGTTCAGAGGGACATCTCCATCTTGTTCTATTATGTTTCTGGATTGCTTGTTTCAGATAGGCCATGAAGAACAATGGCTTTGGTTAAACCATTAAAGGGTAGAGCTCTAGGTAAGGATCAGTTTTTGGGATAAAGGGTTAGGTTTAGGATTAAGGGTTGGTCCACTGTGTGAATGTTTGGAACAGGGGTGAAATCCAAATTTTTTCCCTACTGGTTCTGTGGGCGTGGCTTGATGGGCATAGCAGGGGAAGGATACTGCAAAATCTCCATTCCTACACCTCCTGGGGCCAGCCAGAGGTGGTATTTGCCGGTTCTCTGAACTACTCAAAATTTCCGCTACTGGTTCTCCAGAACCTGTTAGAACCTGCTGGATTTCACCCCTGGTGTGAAAGGTTCTTTTTTAGGGCTGTCCACAATGCACCAACATGGTGTGCTGATTCTTACCTAGTTGCCATGCTCTCAGGCAAGCACTGCCAGAGCAGAAATGGATATACATACCCCAACTGGCTATGAAAGATTGTGTGTGGATGCCTAAGCAGACTTGATGTATGTCTCTGAATGCCAGTAAGTGAACCAGTGGTGGGATTCAGCCAGTTCAGGCTGGTTCAGGTGAACCAGTAGTTAAATTGCTGGCTGGCCCCGCCCCTCCCCACTCCTCCCCTTCCAGGAGTCCCCACGCGCCCATTTTGGCTCCCAGGTAAGTGCAGGGAGGCCTCCTAGGCCCAAAACGGGGGGCGGGGGCAGAGAGGTGCAGCGCCCCCATGGCCCATTTTAGCTCCTAGGAGGCTGCAGGGAGGCCTGCTATGCCCAAAATGAAGCGTGAAGTTGCGGGAGCCCATTTTTGCTCCCAGGGGCTTCAGGAAGCTGAGTGCTGCCTGTCACACACCCCTGGCCATGCCCCCCCATGGCCATGCCCCCCCCAGCAAATCATTAGGGCAGAGAATCAGTTGTTAAATTATTTGAATCCCAGCACTGACACGAACCCTATTTTAGCCCTATTATATACAGAGCACAACAGGGAAATATATTAGGATTCTGTCATCTGACTACAAGAATGTGAATAATTGACGTCCATCAGGATAGAAGTCCAAGCCTATGCACATTTAGTATGCACACCAGTTTTTAAACATGTTGCATTGCTGTTGCTTGATAGCAGAAGAAACCTCACTCTGGGATTCTCCAGAATTGGACTAAAATTTGCATTGTCCCAACATAAATTTTAACCATGGTCAGGGCCAGCTTTAGGCCATGACTAGGTAGGCACTGTCCTAGAATGCCAAAGCTTAGAGGTGCCAATATTGTCCCTTCTAAAAATACAAATCTTCACATTGGCAGGAAGAGGGACCATCCATCATTGTTTCTTTTAGGAGAAGGTGCTTTTTTTGACTCTTGGCAACAGCAGTTTTCTTGTGCAGGTTTTTCAGATGTGGTTTGCCATTGCCTCTTTCCTAAGGTTGAGAGAGTATGACTGACCCAAGGTCACCAACCTGGCTTTGTGCCTAAGATGAGACTAACTCAGATCTTAAGGATTAACAGAGTTAGAAGGGACCTTGTAGGTCATCTAGTCCAACCCCCCACCCAAGTAGGAGACCCTACACCATTTCTGACAAATGGCAGTCCAATCTCTTCTTGAAAGTCTCCAGTGATGAAGTTCCCACAACTTCCAAAGGCAAACTGTTCCATGGGTTGATTGTTCAGTCAGAACATTTCTCTCATTTCTAGGTTGAATCTCTCCTTGATCAGTTTCCATCCATTATTCCTTGTCTGGCCTTCAGGTGCCTTGGAAAATAGCTTGACCCCTCCTCTCTGTGGCAGCCCCTCAGATATTGGAACATTGCTATCATGTCTCCCCTGGTCCTTCTCTTCACTAGACTAGCCATGCTCAGTTCCTGCAACCGTTCATCGTATGTTTTAGCCTCCAGTCCCCTAATCATCTTGGTTGCTGTTCTCTGCATTTTTCTAGAGTCTCAACATCTTTTTTATAGTGTGGTGACCAAAACTGGGTGCAGTATCCATCCAGACTAGAATCATGATCTTCTGGTTTCTAACCTAATACCTTAACCAGTACACCAAACTGGCTTTCTCAACGCAGCTTCCCCATACTGCTTAGATGGATTGCCAATGTAACTAGCATAACAAGATCTTGTTCATATTTGGCATTTGTAATCTTTGCCTCATTTGTCTCCCCCAGTCCATTGTCTGTTTTCTTCTTTGAAGTCAGACTGGAAATAAATCAGAGGTGTGGTTGGTTTCACTTATTCTGCAATCTGCCATGTATGTCAACAGTGGTACAAGGCCCCTCCAATACCAAACCCGCATATTCAAGTTCAGAAATAAAACTGGGCCTCCACCCAATATGGCATACATTTCTTCACCCTAGAAATATTCACAGTATATATATTTGCTGATACCTTCAAAAGAAGAAAAGGTTTAATTAATTCCTACCACTCCCAAAGAAAATTAACAAGTCCCTACAAACTCCTGATTCCACAGAAATTGCCTTGCAAGAACCATTTCTGGGCAAAGGATATTAAATTACTCAAGATATAATAATTCTGAGTATGCTAATGTAATATGTAAAGCCTACAGGAATAATTTTATTAATATGATTCATTGCACAATCAGCCAGATGTTCAGGCATTTTTCTTCACCTATTGAGTCCTTCTCAAGGAACTGGGATAAACAGACATAAATATTTAACAGTATTAAGATATTATCACAGGATATAAGATGTTCCAAGTAAAGCTGCTGTCAGGGTTCCAAGTAACACCCCAATGAAAGACAACTCTGAGGCTTGAAGTTCCTCAAAGTTCCATTTTATTAGAGATGTCATATTGGCACATCTGGGAAAACCCGAATCTGAAAGCTTCCAGGTTTTCCCCACACAAAGGAAAGTCCAAATCCCTGCCCAGCACCCACATGTCCATCACATGGTCCAATCAAAGCACTGTCCCAACTGGAGATGCCTCCCAATTCCAGCCCTCCAGGGGCAGGGCAAGATGTCCTTGACTCTCTGAGAAAGGAATGTTATTATGACTATATATTACCCTGGCTCCATACAATTCCCCCTCCCAATTTCCCACAGTAGTAAATGTGGCAGGCCTGAAGGCCCAATGCAAAAGATGGCTTCCAGGCTTGACAGCTGTCTTTTGCAATTGACTAATGGTGAATCTGTCAATGCCGGTGTTCAAGTGGTGCTCCAGTTGTTTTGGAATTTTATTATTATGGATCATTGCACAGTCAGCCAGATGTTCGGACTGGATTTGGCATTTTTGTCTACCTATTGAGTCTTTTCCAAGGATCTGGGAGAGGCAGATGTGGATGTTTGATAGTGTTAAGATATCATTGTAGGATATAAGCTATTCTAAATAAAGCCACCTTTTGCAATTGACTGATGGTGAATTTGTCAATGCCAATAACGTTCAAGTGATGCTCCAGTTGTTTTGGGATTGCATCCAAGACCTCTATTACTATTGGTATTACTTTTGCTTGCTTTTATTATTTGTTAAATTTATTTGCCATGTATCTCGCCATGGAGCTACTCAAGGTGATTTACCATAAAAATCAAGGAATGAAAAGAAAAATGTAACAGTAGCAACATAGTGAAACAACAAAACAATGAAATAAACAATAAAAATACCATAATATGAGATTAAAAGATGGGCAGGGGAAGCAGGTAATGCAGGGGGAGAGTGAGGTTTGTTGTCAATCTAGTAGCCACTCCAGTTTGTTTGATTTGATTTGATTAGAGTCAGTTTCCCTGCCTGTCTGCTTTTAAAATGAGCATCCTCAAATTCAGTTCTCTTTCCTAAAAGTGGGTGCGGCATGTTTGGTGTAAGCAACAGACAGTTGTTTATGACCGCAAATTTGCCATTAAGACTCTGGACCACATTCTACTAATTGGATTAGGAAATGAGAGGGATTGAGTGCTGAGAAAAAGCAGGAAACATTTGCCTCTGGTCCCTGTTTCTAAGGATGCAAAAGTTTTGGCTCATCTGTCAAACACCCGTTGAGTGTTTGACAGATGAGAGAGCATCTGATTCCATTTCCTGATTCTGTCTCTTATTATGAAATTAATCACTCTTTTTCCAAACATCCATGCCTCACATATATGAAGATGTGCTTCCTATCTACAGCCAGTGCAAATTTTCTCTTTTTTCTTCTCCTTCGTTCAATCTGAGGAACAGAACACAAATTACAGTTATGGACATGATTTCAACTTGACCATGTAACATTCCCAATTTCATCCCAGCAAAGCCACAACAGTAATAATCATAGAAATAAATTATTGGGACAACTGCATTAGATAATCTATAATCTCAAAGTGACCCTGAGGACACAGATAAACCTCCAAGTGCTTCAATGACCCTCTAAAAGGATGCAAATTATCAGCTGTCTGCAAGGAATATAAATCCTTCCATTCCCCAACATCCTGTCAGAGCTGAAGAAGCTTCTTGGATGAGAAGCGAAACTTCTTCAAAAAAAAAAAACAAGAAAGTCCAGTTGCCTCCTGAAAAAGCACCTTTGGGACAACCATGACCTGGATGACTGAGAATCTCTACAGACTATCAGATAATCTAATTGAAGTTTGTGGTCCCCTATATATTTATCCAGATGTCTAATGTTAAGCAAGTATTGGAGTGCATTCAGTGTCAAATTCAGTGGAGCATGTTCAGTGTCAAATATCACCTGTGGCTTACCCTGCAAAACAAAACAGATAAAAGCAGCCTTTGAAACAGATTACCATTCTGCTAAATGGATTTGGAAATCAGATATTTTGATGAGTAATTCCCAGTCTTCTGAGAAAAAGCAGATGGCTCAGTAGCTTCTAGCTAAACCTACCCATTCAATATTAGCTTCTGAGGATAAAGTTGAATACTGTACCTTTTAAAAAGATTAATTTTAGTGCAACGAATGTCCACTTGGATGGATCCTGGGAGCATTAAGGTAGTTTAAATGATGCACCAAATCTTGCATGGGGAAAAGAAATTCAGCAGCTATCAGTATATGGATTTGTTTTTTCTTCCTTTTGTTGGCACTTTTTAAATTCAGGCTTACTGTTTAGATCACCAGGAAGTATCATATTCCTACTGTGCCTTCAAATCTTCAGCTGCCATTTCCCCCCAGAATCATATATGTAAAGGGATGTATCACTTCTTTGCAAATATCCTTTCCAGAAACATAAGAGAAAACAATTGATTGGTACCAACATATTTATCTACATCTCTTTTCTTCACTATCATTCAATTAGGCGTTAGTTTAACAATAGTGTTAGTTTTATTCCATTTTATTTATTTATTTAGGAAAAAAGTTTCCATAGCAACAGACATATGCTTGCTGAAGTTTCAAGGTTAGTGAATGATGTGACTAAGTGTTCCAGCTTTTTTGTCAACATGGTTCAATTACTATATAGTAGTGGCCAAAATTGTGGAAACTTTTTAGGAGAAATGTATTTTCTAAAACTAGCTAATAACCACTTTTTTTTTAATAGTACCATAAAATTATATATCAATGGAAAGATAATTTAATCAAGAATTTAATGCAATAACTTTTATGAAGAATTTGCTATTAGAATAGTAGTTACAGTATACAGAAGTGAAACACATAGAAAATACGAGATATTCAAAAATTATCACCATAGAAAAAGCAAGATATACAAAAATTATTACGTCAGTTAATACTTAGTTAGGTAACCTTTAGCATGAATTACCATCTTCCCATGAAGTGAACCAAGTCTTTTAGTTCTGCAGCTGTTATAATGTGAAACCAAGATTGAATTATTGCTTCTATTAACTGGGTTTTATTGCTGGGTCACTTCTGACTAACAAGTTTCTTTAGTCGGCTCCATAGATTTTCAATTGGATTTAAGTCTGGGCTATTCCCAGGCCATTCCAGCAGTGGAATATGATTATCTTGAAACTCCAAAAAAAAAAAAAAGTGGTGTTATTAGCCATCAAACCTCAAAAATGCACTTTTCCCAAAGGTTCCCACAATTTTGGCCACTAAAATTGCTGTTACAATAAAAGATCCTGATCTATACAGCACTGATTTCTTAGTCTGGTCTAGCTTGTTGGGCTGACATCATATTGTATCAATCTGACTTTGCTAGAATTGTATGCATATGCCCTTCACATAAAAGACCTTCAGAAAACTCCCAAGTAATGATCATATACTCCTAGTTTTAAAACTAATGTTAAGGGATGTAATTTATTCTACCTTCTCTCTTTGCAATGATCACTAAAAGCACAGCTTCTGCCTGACGTCTGTAATGGGCTGGTGGGGATTTTTTTCCACTGTTTCGGAACATCCCTCGAGAAAAAAATATTCAACTAAAAAATGCATCGCAAATGGTAACCGCAGAGTTCAGGGATGGCAGATCCTCTGAGACATTGGCCATATTTGGCATTCAAAGTACCCCTCCTGCTATTATAAATTTCAAGAGAGATCAATCCTCGAGCATACAGACTTGCCTTTCCAAAGAACACACCTCCAGAGAAGCCCACCAGGAATAATTCCTACTGAGGGGTAAGTTACTCCCAAGAGTATTCAATCTTCGTAGTGCTTAAGCAGCATTGTAGCAGCCTTCCTCCCTGGATAGGTTGGACTACAATTCTTTTTCATCCCCAGATAGTATGAACAAAGCTATCCATTCTGACTGTGTGCAGTTTAGGAGCTTTTGCTAAAGGATTTATAGACCATATGGGAACCTAGCCAGAAACAAACAAGTAAAATTATCTGGAGAATCAAATGAATACTTACAAAGACTCTCTCCCAGGGTGCCAATCAGCTTTTCACAGTAATCAAGCTTCTCATTTACTAACTGAAGCTTCTCAAAGAAAAGAAATAACTGTTTCTGCTGTAAAAAGAATGCATTTACAAACATACCTCCATGGTGAGTTTCCAAAGATGGTTGTAGAAAGCTTTCTCCGGACCTAACTCATTCGGAGGACGAGATCATGCAGAATCTGTTAGAACTGTAGATAAAGGCTGAGAGTCCAGCACAGCAAATCTATTAGTAGATGGAAAAATTTCCATAAGTATCTTCAGTTCTTTCCTTATTAGATAAGAGTCCATTTTTAGCTGTTTTGCTTCGGTGTGTCTGCTAGCTTGTTCCAGGAAAAGACATGGTCTCTTTTTAGACTCCGTTCTTCAGGTTATAATGCTTTTTTACCTTTGAAATAATTTTTAAGCCAACAATTGAAGGGCTAAAGTGTAAACAAAAATGAATGTCCAACTGAAAAAGATAAAAGTATATAAAATAGTGAAACTGGGTAGGTTTTCATGGCTGGTACTGCTGAACTTCAGAGTTTCGTGACCATGATCTAGACAACAGATTTCCTCATATCTGGCAATTGTGCTGGGCATCTTCAGATGCAGGCACAATGTATCAGGTTTCATCAGGAGCTACACGTAATCTTAGCAAAATGTTGAGGAGCCTCTTGAAAACACGTTTTTACAATGTCTAATGTTTACTAAGTTTTGGGAAAAAGAGGTGGACTATATAAACATGTTGTTGTGACAAAAGCTAAAGTTGTCAAAAGATATTATCTTGAATTGCATACCTAGTAGATAGAATTTCGGTTCGGGAGAACCGGTAGCGGTGGCGGTGGGAGGCTCCGCCCACCCACCCGGACATTATCACGGACGCTCTGCGCATGCGCAGCACGTTCTATGCATATGCAGAAGCGAGCACACACATGTGCTCACAGTTCTGAACCGGTAGCGAAAGTAAGTGAAACCCACTACTGATGTAGACTTTGTATGGACAAGTATAATGAAACATGGAACACATTTCTACAAAATACAGTAGGTTAAAAATACTGTATCACCAGTAGAAATAAATATGTATGCACTTGGATAATATTTACATTAGATAAGTATATGTAGATTTGTTGGCTGTTTTGACAATATCTTATGCTTTTATTCTTTTTCCTCTTGCATTTTTTTTCACTTTAAAAAAAAAACAATTTTCTAGAATAGATCATAATTACATGTTTATTCCTTTTCTTTTTCTGTTATTTTAGAACAAGAAATAAATATAAAATTTCATCTATGTCTTTGCTGTTATCTGCCATTCTGTCTCACTCTTCCTTTCACACACAAGCACACTGGGATGTAGTCAGGATTCCCAGTGGGGGGGAGGGGCATTCCAGAGGAGCAAGGAACAACTCAGTTCAGATATTTTGTGTGAGAGACACAGGGTGAAGACAGTTCCTCCCTAATAGTTCCCAGAGTATATGCCTTAAGGAACTGTTAGCATGCTTTTGTTTAGCAAGATTTCTCTCTATGGGTTAGTGACAAAAAAAAAATCTGTTGAAAAGAATTACAAGATGTCTTTCTTGGTTTTTGGAGCCGACACACACACTAAGTTTTTTTTATGGCTAAGATGTAAAGGAGTTTCAATTTGAACTTGGCTGGATAGTGCAGAAAAATCTAGTTGGATATGGATCTTAAGTGAAAATTGAGTTTCTGTAGGCTCTTGTCTAGTACTGTTCTTGCTTGCCAAAGGAAGTTTCTTTTTCCTTAGCAGGCAGAACAAGAATTAAACTACTTGGTGAATTCTTATAGTTGCAACGGTTTCCAAACTTTTTCAGTACTGCTACTTACGCAATATGTGAGCACTTACCTTTTTTTTCTTTTCAAAGACTTCACAATGTGGAAAAATCTGCTGGTCACGGTCCTCCTTGCAGGCCTCTGCAGCGATGTTGGTCTCTGCGTGAGAAGGAGCAGTTCATATAGAAGAAGGAAGGTCTTCAAAAATGCCAACAAAAATTCCACCACCCTGAAAAATCTTTGCTATGGCAGTGCAATGATTGAGAACATGACCCTGGAGGCCAATGACACCATTTTTTACAGGGATAATGCCAAGGAGTTTCCCAATGGAGTTTTCTACCCCAACTGTTCTTTGCCGCTCCATCGTAATGAGAGCAGAGAAACTCAAACTAAGGAATGTGTTGATTTCATCATCACTTTGACCAAGTTGAGCCTGCCTGATGGGAAGAATGCAAGCGAACCCAGCAAGAGGGTGATGTGGCACGTGATCAATCACTTGTGTGCCAATGAATCCTGCAGCCTGCCATGCCCAGGGTCTTCAAATGTTAGCAGTGCCCATTACTTCAGTCAAATTCTAATGATGAGCCTTGTGGCTTATTCCATTCTTAGCTCACAGTAGAGTATGGGATAAAGTCCGATGAAAACCAAAGAGGAAATTTGCAAACAAGCAAAGCTTCCTTCCCCATGCTTGAATTTCTATGGAAAGGGAAAAGATTAGTCAATTATGTGCAGACATTTCCAATTTTCATTCAACCATCAGCTTCCCCATTCTGCTCCCCACAACGGAGGAAAAAGTGCATGCTATAAATGCACAGGGATGTAAATGTGTGAATGTTATAGAGAACTGTGGTTTAACTAAGGTCAGAAAAATCAAGGTTAGCTTTAACCAGCCTTTGAGCTTTGTCAATCAGGGTCACTCTGGAATGAAATATTTCTCTTTCTAGGCACCTCTGAAACTATTAATCATGTTTTATTATATTGCAAATTTATGCTGATACATATTTGGATAATCCCACATCATCTCAATCTTATATCTCTTATTTGATTTATAGATACGTGCAGTTCTATTATCGTAAGTATATCTCACTGTATCATGTGTAAAAACTATAGCCAACATATAGATGTGTCTACTTAGTCTATAATTAATATTTGCCGTATTTATTTAGGTATAATACAATATAATATAGTTATTCATGAAAATAATGGCGATAGATTAGATAGATAGATAGATAGATAGATAGATAGATAGATAGATAGATAGATGATAGATAGATAGATAGATAGATAGATAGATAGATAGATAGATAGATAGATGATAGATAGATAGATAGATTGATTGATTATATTATCAAGTTTCATTATGTACTGGTCATTGACCACCTTAAAGATTTTCTTCTTGTGTGGTAAGAAAATGTATATCGGGAAGAAGACAGGCAAGTGCCATCATGTGCATCATACTAATTGCACACATGATGAGTATTACATAATTTGCATCATTTGGCATCAGTTGTGCAAATGACATCTCTGGGAATTATAATTAATGCCCACGTATAAATGATAGGATTTTAGAAACCATCTTAGAGAAAATACTGCAGACCTAAGCAGATTGGGATCTACTCAAAGATTTCTGGATGTTTAGGAATAGCTCAGTTGTCTTTTTTTCAGATCTCTATTTAATATATATATGCCAGTCTCAAACACATGATTGTAGATGGCTTGAAAATAAAATAGTAAAGTAAAATAAACATAACACCAATAAATAACTAATATAATGCCACACTAATTTATAAATCACAATATATTATATACTAAGACTGAGTTTGTAAAAAATAAGACACAGGACAGTTTTTGCTCCAAGGATGAAGTCTATCTGTAAGATGAAATCTCTTTATCGCTATTTTAAACCAAGATGGGATAGTCTCCTTGGGTTCAGTGAAATTAAGAATGAAAATGATTAATAATGGTGCTCTCATAAATCCTAAATTTATTCACTAGATTTTTACATGTGAACAGAAGCTCCACCATAGCCTGTTAGCTATCAATAAAGAAAGGGAAGAAAAATACCCCTAAAGAAAACCATCTTTTCAAGCACTGCTTCTATTTCATTTTGTTTCCATCACAACTAATATGTTTTTCTAACTTACCCCAAGAGTCATCTTGTACAATGGAAAATGCATCACAGCCAAACATGGCATGAACCAATTGCCATAACTACAAACCAAACTTTGCTTTCAAATCCAAAGGAGAAGAAGACCATAATTCTCAACTTGTAAACCACAACACTTGATTAACTTGGCCAGGTTATGATTGAGCATCTTGGGATTAGTTTGGTTTTGGCTCACGGTGTTATGCAAATCCAATCGATTGTGATGCAATCAATAAATAATAGTTATAGAAAAGTCTGACTTTGTGCAATGTATCACCTCAGTTTACAATAAATGTCAGCAACCATCAGGGACTAGAGAAGTCCTCATGGACTATGATTTGGCCATGTAAAAGAAACATCCATTTTAAACCCTCTCCTACAAATTGTCCATAAGTGGATGCCTACTGATATTTGCTTTGAGCTTTTTTGTGTCAGTAATGGAAAGTCTGATTCTTCATTTTCCATCCATCGTAGTAGTATGACCTTGTGGACAAATGTACACATTAATCTTGTCTTTCTGATCAGAGTCTTCATTGGCTAGAACTTTCCTTCCCATTAACTGAGCCATTATCTCTTAAGTAATCAGTGGAATAGCATCCATTAGATACACCACAAAGAAGACAAGAGCAAACACTTTGAGTTGTTTGGCATGGCCTCCATTTTCTACCAAAGACTTCCTCATCTGCCATCTTCATTTATTGTACTTGAAAAGCAGTGATCTGGATACTGATAGAGAATATTTGTAGCTCAGGATTGAACTGTGGGGTCCTTGGTACTCTCTGAACTTGGTGGTTTTCTTGCAGACGTTTAATTTACCAAGATAGGTAACATCATCAATGCTAGCATGATGTTACCTAGCTTAGTAATGGAACATCTGCAAGAAAACCAGCAAGCTCAGAGAGCACCAAAGACCCCGCAGTGCTCTGCATGTTATAACAGTGATGTTATGGGTTATATTTTTTTACATTTGATTGTAAAATCCGATTTCAACAATTTGAAAGCAGTACCGATAGACCTTGACTTACAACAGCTCATTTAGTGACCGTTCAAAGTTACAATGGCACTTTAAAAAGTAACTTATGATCATTGCAGCCTCCTCATGGTCACGTGATCAAAATTCAGACACTTGGCAACTGACTCGTATTTATGACCATTGCAGTGTCCTGGAATCATCTGATCACTTTTTGTGACCTTCTGACAAGCAAAGTCAATGGGGAAGCCAGATTCACTTAACAACTGCAATACTAACTTAACAACTGCAGTGATTCAGTTAAGAACTGGGGCAAGAAAGGTTGTAAAATGGGACAAAGCTCATTGAACAAATGTCTCCCTTAACAGAAATTTTGAGCTCAATTTTGGTCATAAGTCAAGGAATACCTGTAATTATCAACTAGAAAAAGAACATGATTGAAAGAATCCCTCCTTCCAGCACTTAAGAAAAATTATCTATTGTTTCTCATTCAGAAGTCCATGTATCATTGGTGATCTACAGAAGTAATCTAGTTGACAAATAATTCCTTTCCTAAAATGGGACAGCAGAGCAGGGGGCCAGAAACTATAGCCTCCAGGTGGGGTCCTCTGAGCAAAGAGCCACCCAGATCAGCAAGGTTTAGGTTTAAAAAATAAGCTTAACATTTTGCAGTATTTAACGTTAACTTTTCATTTGGTTATATAGTGGGGGGAAATGGTTAAGTTAGGACTTAGGGGCAGACAGTGCATCAATTCCAGCTTACAGAAATATTGCTAATAGTACCATTGCAATTTTTAATGCCTTGAAAACTTGTTATAATTGGCACATACAGTATAACAGAAGATCTGGTATCTCTCTCTTCTTGGAAAAGCAAGACACTTTATTTCTATTTTCTGGGAACTCTCATTCTTTGATAGATTGATTTGACTTTGGATACAAGAAGTTTAAAAACAATGAGCTAAGGTTGTTTGTACATTATGCTATTGGCTAGCTATATAGTTTCCATGTTGTGTTTTAGCTACGTTTTAGTTATGATTAATTGAATAGTCTGGGTTACTACCATACACTGTTATAAACCATGATTTTCAAATCATAGTGGATTGATTTCACAGCACATAGCCAAAGGAAGAAAGAAAAAATGATTAATACATTATGTGAATCCAAATACGAACAATTGAGCTTGGAATCCTAAGAGAATGCAGGATGATTTCTTAGGCATCCGATGTGAGAAAATGGATTTTATTCGCTGTTGAAATGTCCATTCTGTGTCTCTATCTTTGCTCAACTGCAAATTAAAGCAAATATTGCAAATGCTATTCAGTTTCCAGTGTCTTTTAAGAAAAAGGAAAAAATGTGGATAGGAATTCACATCTTGGATTTTCTCAGTCTCTGGAGAAGTGGGTTGAGAATGAAGTCAAGTCAAGCTGTACTTAATTCCTGGATGTCACAGATGTCCATGAGTACTTGGCTTGCTGCTACCTTCTTCTGGAATAGTTTTTGACTTTGCAGCGTAGCCTACCAGATTCCTTGATAATTTCCTATCCCATTCCTTGGTGATCTCCCATTCCCATCTCATATTTGCCACATCTGAATGTTAGCTTATAGATCAGCCCAGTCTGGCTAGGTGCAGTCATCCAGCTGGAGACAAACTACAGGTAGTCCTCGAATTATGACAATTGAGCCAAAAACTTCTGTTGCTACGTGAGACAGCTGTGAAGTGAACTTAGTCTTGTCCCATTTGATGACTTTTCTTGCCACCGTTGTTAAGTGAATCACTGCAGTTGTTAAGTTAGCAACATGTTTGTTAAGGGAATCTGGCTTCCCCATTGACTTTGCTTGTCAGAAGGTGACCTGATCACATGACCTTGGGACACAGCAATGGCCATAAGTATGAACCAGTTGCTAAGCATCTGGATTTTGATCATGGAACCATGGGGATGTTGCAATGGTCATAAGTGTGAAAAACAGTCATAAGTCACTTTTTCACTGCCATTTTAACTTTGAAAGGTCACTAAATGAACTGTTGTAAGATGAGGACTACCTGCACAAAGAAGAATAGGAGACAGCTTGACATTGGTCAGTTGTGACAGAAATCAGTATGGAATAATATGGTACCACAAAGGTTTGTGTATAAGAAATCTCCTAGGTTCAAAGTAAAGCAATACACACATACAATTCCTTTTTTCCCCCCAAAGACATCAATACTTTTTAGATAAATTATTCCATTAGCAAGGATGCTTGGCAGTCAACCCTTAATTAGAAATTAGAATAGTGCTTCTCTGACATCAGTCCAAACTATATGTGTTGTGTATAAAATGGCGTGGGTCACTTCCATTTCCAAAGAGTGGTTAAAATACATCAGGATTTCAGTTCCTTGCAATAAAAGATTTTAAGAAGCCCATACTAAATGTATTAGACCGATTCAGACTACACTGTGTAAGGAAACTGCAATTCTGAATTCTGCTTTTAGAAAGAACCTGACCCTATTTAGGTCTTGAGTTCAGACATAGAAGACCAGATGCTACCACCTACTGAAATCAGGCACAAATCATTAATTTAGTATTTGATTAACTCCTAAGAAGTGCCATCTCAGCAACAGCTGCAAGAAATCTAAATGCCAGACTGGCTTTCCAGATGTTGCTGAATTGGAGCTTCCTTCCCTCCCTCACCTTGGATCCGCTAGGAGGTGAAGCTGCAGGTTCTCTCTTCCTGTTTATGCAATGTCAATAGGGCCACCTAGTGGTCAACGGATTGTTGCCACCTTTTTCTGGTAGTCTTATTCTGGTTAACCATGGATTATCAATGAGAGGCTACTACTGTATACAAGTAGTCCTTGATTTACGACCACAATTGAGCCCAACATATCTGTTGTTAAGTGAGACCTTTGTTAAGTGAGTTTTGCCCCATTTTACGACCTTTCTTGTCACAGTTGTTAAGTGAATCACTGCAGTTGATAAATTAGTAACAGGGTTGTTAAGTGAATTGTTCCCCATTGATTTTGCTTGTCAAAAGGTCGCAAAAGGGGATCAAATGACCTTGGGACACAGCGATGGTCATAAACAGTGGTGAAATGCAAAATTTGTTACTACCAGTTCTGTGGGCGTGGCTTGGTGGGGGTGGGGGTAATGTGTCTGGGTGGGTGTGGCCAACTTTTTTTTTTTTTTACTTCTAAAAGCATTTTTTTCTACAACCTTAAGAGGCTGCAGAAAAAATGCTTTTAAAAACCTCTGACGATCTCAGCTGAGCCGCGCAATCATCAGAGTTTTTTTTTTTAACTTTTAAAAGCATTTTTTCAGCCGAAGAGGTTGTAGAAAAAATGCTTTTAAAAGTTTTTTAAAAAAGCCTCTGATGATCGTGCGGCTCAGCTGGGCGTGGGGGGGGGGGCAGGGATTTTTGCTACCAGTTCTCCAAACCACCTGCCGCCATCGCTACTGCATCGGGAGATCTGGTCAAAACCGGGAGCTTTTCTTTTTTCTTTTTTTTTTAATTTTTTTTTTATTATTAAAATATAAACACAGATATAAAGACAATACAATACAATACAAAGACAAACAAAAAACCCACCACCTACAAACCCACCTAACATTTTACATATACATTTTTGTCATCAACAGAATATATGTCATTGAGCTTACATAGTTTAATAAAGAGTAATTATTAAATATCTGATTCCAATGTTATAACCTTACACTACAAGTTTACATTATTTATGAGTTCATCTCCTTAAGCAAGTCTTTACCCTAATTTCTGTCCTCTACATTTTTGCTGATTTTCCTTTCCAGCCATTGATACCATTGGTGCCATACAAGATAGTATTCGCTTTCTTCCTTTTCCTGGAGTTCCAGCGTCAATCTGTCCATTTCAGCACATTCTGTTATCTTTGCGATGATTTTGTCTTTGGATGGGAGTTGGTCTAATTTCCAGTTTTGAGCGAACAGTAGTCTTGCTGCTGTCAAGATATGTATGATAAGATATTTCGTTTCCTTAAGATATTGTGCCGTTATCATGCCAAATAAAAAGAATTCTGGACTATTTTCTATTTGAATGTTCGTTATTTCTTCAATAATATTTTTTATATCTTGCCAATAGTGTTGGGCTTTCCTACATTTCCACCAAGTGTGGTGATATGTCCCCTTTTTTGTTTTACATTTCCAACACAATGCCGGAGTGTTTGGGTGTATTTTGGCAAGTCGGGCTGGTGGTAGGTGCCATCTATAAAACATTTTAATGAGGTTCTCCTTGTAAGATGTGGCTCTTGTCATTGTAATGTTCTGCTTCCATAATTTCTCCCAATCTGCCAATTGAATATTATGTCCTATGTCCCTGGCCCACATTGTCATGTTATGTTTAACTGTTTCTTCTATTCATTTGTCTCTCAAAAGGTAGTTATATGTTTTAGTAATCATTTTCTGGTCTGCTCCTAATAAAATTCTGTCCAGTTCGTTCAGATCTTTTGCAATTCCATATTTGCTTTTATCCGCATTGTATCTTGAGTGTATTTGAGTGTAGTGCCACCAATCAATATTTATATCGCCATTTTGGAGTTGATGTCTTGGAGTGAGTTCTCCTTCATGATTCAGTAAATCTTGGTATCTCATCATCTTTCCGATTTCAAGAGTATTTGGAAATATCAATGCCTCCATCGGGGACCACCATTTTGGTATTTTATTATAATAAGTTTTCTTAATTCCCTGCCAAATCTTGAAGAGTGAGGCCCGAATTATGTGTCTTTGGAAGTACACGTGTTGTTTGTCTGGTCCATCCCATAGGAACGCGTGCCATCCTCATATGAGATCAAAGCCTTCTAGATATAAAGTTCTTTTGTCTTCTAATCTCATCCATTCTTTGATCCAGGTCAATCCGGCTGCTTTGTAATATAGCTCCCAGTCTGGTACTGCGAGGCCTCCTCTGTCTCGTGTGTCTTGTAGCGCTTTAATCTTAATTCTAGCCTTCTTTCCCTGCCATATGTAGGTCATTGTAATTTTGTTGAGATTTTTGAAGAAGTCCCTTCCTGGAAGTAATGGTATTACCTGGTATAGATATAGTACTCTCGGTAATATATTCATTTTAATTGAACTGATTCTGCCCATCAATGACAATTGTAGCCTGTTCCAGATTTCCAGGTCTTTTTTAATTTCTTTTAGTAATTTCATGTAATTGTCTTCTTTGATCGTGGTTGTTTTTGCCATCAGCCAAATACCTAAATATTTTATCTTCTTTACTAATTGGATTCCTAATTCTTCTTCTAATTCCGATCTCTGAGTCTGGGTCATATTTTTCATCATTATTTTTGTTTTTTGTTTGTTTATTTTGAGGCCTGCGACTTCCCCGTATTGTTCTATCATCCACATCAGTCTGGGTCCAGATCGTCTTGGATTTTCCAAGTTGAAAATTACGTCGTCTGCAAAGGCGAGCAATTTGTACTCCTCTCCCCGGATCTTGAGTCCTTTGATTTCTTCCTCGTTCCTTATTTCGTTTAATAATACCTCCAATGCTATTATAAATATTAGCGGTGACATGGGACATCCTTGTCGTACTCCTTTCTGAATATCAAAAATTTGTGTCATGTCACCATTTATTGAGATTTTTGCTGTTTGTTGGGAATCGGCAGCACATATACTAAAATTGGAACGATACAGAGAAGATTAGCATGGCCCCTGCGCAAAACCGGGAGCTTTTCACCCCTCGTCATAAATATGAACCATTTGCCAAGTATCTGAATTTTGATCAGATAATCATGAGGATGCTACAAAGGTGGTAAGAGTGAAAAATGGTCATGAGTCACTTTTTTAGTGCTTTGTTAACTTTGACCAGTCACTAAATGAACTGTTGTGACCTGTACATCTAGGGAGTTGATCAGTCATTTCATTATAGCAAACCCCACACCAATGGTGAAATCCAATTTTTTTGACTACCGGTTCTGTGGGTGTCACTTGGTGGGCGTGGCAGGGGAAGGACATTGTAACATCTCCATTCCCACCCCACTCTGGGCCCAGCTGGAGGTGATATTTGCCAGTTCTCCAAACCGCTCAAAATTTCCGCTACCGGTTCTCCAGAACCTGTCAGAATTTCACCCCTGCCCCACACTCACTTGCCCTGATGTTGTTACCTCCTCAGGTAATGAAACGTCTCCAAGCCAACAACTAAACTCAGAGGGCACCAAGGAGCCTGGATAGCTCTGCAGACAAAGGCACTGTAATTTAACATCAGCTGTCTGCCATTAAAGTAAGTTCGAATCTCGCCAGGCTCAAGGTTGACTCAGCCTTCCATCCTTTCTAAGGTAGGTAAATTGAGGACCCAGATTGTGGGGACAATAAACTGACTTTGTATGAATATGCAAAAGTATGAAGGCTATTGCTTAACGCATTGTAAACCACCCTGAGTCTCTGGAGAAGGGCGGCATATAAATAAATAAAAAAAAATTAAAAAATTTTCCCTCTCCCCCAACTCTCCCTTACGGGCAGGGAAAAAAATCCTGTTTTGAAAGTTTTTATTGGATGTTTGCAAAGGGATTTCTGCAAAAGTTGGAAACAGGAGCCTGGATAGCTCTGCAGACTAAAAGCACTGTAATTTAACATCAGCTGTCTGCCATTAAACTAAGTTCGAATCTTGCCAGGCTCAAGGTTGACTCAGCCTTCCATCCTTTCTAAGGTAGGTAAATTGAGGACCCAGTTTGTGGGGGCAATAAGCTGACTTTGTATAAATATATACAGAAAGTATGAAGGCTATTGCTTAACGCACTGTAAGCCGCCCTGAGTCTCCAGAGAAGGGCGGCATATAAATCAAATTATATATATACAAAAGTATGAAGGCTATTGCTTAACGCACTGTAAGCCGCCCTGAGTCTCCGGAGAAGGGCGGCATATAAATCAAATTATATATATACAAAAGTATGAAGGCTATTGCTTAACGCATTGTAAGCCGCCCTGAGTCTCCGGAGAAGGGCGGCATATAAATTAAAAAAAAAAAAAAAATTTCCCTCTCCCCCAACTCTCCCTTACGGGCAGGGAAAAAAATCCTGTTTTGAAAGTTTTTATTGGATGTTTGCAAAGGGATTTCTGCAAAAGTTGGAAACAGGAGCCTGGATAGCTCTTCAGACTAAGCACTGTAATTTAACACCAGCTGTCTGCAATTAAACTAAGTTCGAATCTCGCCAAGGCTCAAGGTTGACTCAGCCTTCCATCCTTTCTAAGGTAGGTAAATTGAGGACAGTGTTTGTGGGGGCAATAAGCTGACTTTGTATAAATATATACAAAAGTATGAAGGCTATTGCTTAACGCATTGTAAGCCGCCCTGAGTCTCTGGAGAAGGGCGGCATATAAATCAAAAAAAAAAATTAAAAAATTTTCCCTCTCCCCCAACTCTCCCTTACGGGCAGGGAAAAAAATCCTGTTTTGAAAGTTTTTATTGGATGTTTGCAAAGGGATTTCTGCAAAAGTTGGAAACAGGAGCCTGGATAGCTCTTCAGACTAAGCACTGTAATTTAACACCAGCTGTCTGCAATTAAACTAAGTTCGAATCTCGCCAAGGCTCAAGGTTGACTCAGCCTTCCATCCTTTCTAAGGTAGGTAAATTGAGGACCCAGTTTGTGGGGGCAATAAGCTGACTTTGTATAAATATATACAGAAAGTATGAAGGCTATTGCTTAACGCACTGTAAGCCGCCCTGAGTCTCCAGAGAAGGGCGGCATATAAATCAAATTATATATATACAAAAGTATGAAGGCTATTGCTTAACGCACTGTAAGCCGCCCTGAGTCTCCGGAGAAGGGTGGCATATAAATCAAATTATATATATACAAAAGTATGAAGGCTATTGCTTAACGCATTGTAAGCCGCCCTGAGTCTCTGGAGAAGGGCGGCATATAAATCAAATTATATATATACAAAAGTATGAAGGCTATTGCTTAACGCACTGTAAGCCGCCCAGAGTCTCCAGAGAAGGGCGGCATATAAATCAAATTATATATATACAAAAGTATGAAGGCTATTGCTTAACGCATTGTAAGCCGCCCTGAGTCTCCGGAGAAGGGTGGCATATAAATCAAATTATACATATACAAAAGTATGAAGGCTATTGCTTAACGCATTGTAAGCTGCCCTGAGTCTCCGGAGAAGGGCGGCATATAAATCAAATTATATATATACAAAAGTATGAAGGCTATTGCTTAACGCACTGTAAGCCGCCCTGAGTCTCTGGAGAAGGGCGGCATATAAATCAAATTATATATATACAAAAGTATGAAGGCTATTGCTTAACGCACTGTAAGCCGCCCTGAGTCTCTGGAGAAGGGCGGCATATAAATCAAATTATATATATACAAAAGTATGAAGGCTATTGCTTAACGCACTGTAAGCCGCCCTGAGTCTCCGGAGAAGGGCGGCATATAAATCAAATTATATATATACAAAAGTATGAAGGTTATTGCTTAACGCATTGTAAGCCGCCCTGAGTCTCCGGAGAAGGGCGGCATATAAATCAAATTATATATATACAAAAGTATGAAGGCTATTGCTTAACGCATTGTAAGCCGCCCTGAGTCTCCGGAGAAGGGCGGCATATAAATCAAATTATATATATACAAAAGTATGAAGGCTATTGCTTAACGCATTGTAAGCCGCCCTGAGTCTCCGGAGAAGGGCGGCATATAAATCAAATTATACATATACAAAAGTATGAAGGCTATTGCTTAACGCATTGTAAGCCGCCCTGCGTCTCCGGAGAAGGGCGGCATATAAATCAAATAATATATATACAAAAGTATGAAGGCTATTGCTTAACGCATTGTAAGCCGCCCTGAGTCTCCGGAGAAGGGCGGCATATAAATCAAATTATATATATACAAAAGTATGAAGGCTATTGGTTAACGCATTGTAAGCCGCCCTGAGTCTCTGGAGAAGGGCGGCATATAAATCAAATTATATATATACAAAAGTATGAAGGCTATTGCTTAACGCACTGTAAGCCGCCCTGAGTCTCTGGAGAAGGGCGGCATATAAATCAAATTATATATATACAAAAGTATGAAGGCTATTGCTTAACGCATTGTAAGCAGCCCTGAGTCTCCGGAGAAGGGCGGCATATAAATCAAATTATATATATACAAAAGTATGAAGGCTATTGCTTAACGCACTGTAAGCCGCCCTGAGTCTCCGGAGAAGGGTGGCATATAAATCAAATTATATATATACAAAAGTATGAAGGCTATTGCTTAACGCATTGTAAGCCGCCCTGAGTCTCTGGAGAAGGGCGGCATATAAATCAAATTATATATATACAAAAGTATGAAGGCTATTGCTTAACGCACTGTAAGCCGCCCTGAGTCTCCAGAGAAGGGCGGCATATAAATCAAATTATATATATACAAAAGTATGAAGGCTATTGCTTAACGCATTGTAAGCCGCCCTGAGTCTCCGGAGAAGGGTGGCATATAAATCAAATTATACATATACAAAAGTATGAAGGCTATTGCTTAACGCATTGTAAGCTGCCCTGAGTCTCCGGAGAAGGGCGGCATATAAATCAAATTATATATATACAAAAGTATGAAGGCTATTGCTTAACGCACTGTAAGCCGCCCTGAGTCTCTGGAGAAGGGCGGCATATAAATCAAATTATATATATACAAAAGTATGAAGGCTATTGCTTAACGCACTGTAAGCCGCCCTGAGTCTCTGGAGAAGGGCGGCATATAAATCAAATTATATATATACAAAAGTATGAAGGCTATTGCTTAACGCATTGTAAGCCGCCCTGAGTCTCCGGAGAAGGGCGGCATATAAATCAAATTATATATATACAAAAGTATGAAGGCTATTGCTTAACGCATTGTAAGCCGCCCTGAGTCTCCGGAGAAGGGCGGCATATAAATCAAATTATATATATACAAAAGTATGGAGGCTATTGCTTAACGCATTGTAAGCCGCCCTGAGTCTCCGGAGAAGGGCGGCATATAAATCAAATTATATATATACAAAAGTATGAAGGCTATTGCTTAACGCATTGTAAGCCGCCCTGAGTCTCCGGAGAAGGGCGGCATATAAATCAAATTATACATATACAAAAGTATGAAGGCTATTGCTTAACGCATTGTAAGCCGCCCTGCGTCTCTGGAGAAGGGCGGCATATAAATCAAATTATATATATACAAAAGTATGAAGGCTATTGCTTAACGCATTGTAAGCCGCCCTGAGTCTCCGGAGAAGGGCGGCATATAAATCAAATTATATATATACAAAAGTATGAAGGCTATTGCTTAACGCATTGTAAGCCGCCCTGAGTCTCTGGAGAAGGGCGGCATATAAATCAAATTATATATATACAAAAGTATGAAGGCTATTGCTTAACGCACTGTAAGCCGCCCTGAGTCTCTGGAGAAGGGCGGCATATAAATCAAATTATATATATACAAAAGTATGAAGGCTATTGCTTAACGCATTGTAAGCCGCCCTGAGTCTCCGGAGAAGGGCGGCATATAAATCAAATTATATATATACAAAAGTATGAAGGCTATTGCTTAACGCACTGTAAGCCGCCCTGAGTCTCTGGAGAAGGGCGGCATATAAATCAAATTATATATATACAAAAGTATGAAGGCTATTGCTTAACGCATTGTAAGCCGCCCTGAGTCTCCGGAGAAGGGCGGCATATAAATCAAATTATACATATACAAAAGTATGAAGGCTATTGCTTAACGCATTGTAAGCCGCCCTGAGTCTCCGGAGAAGGGCGGCATATAAATCAAATTATAAATATACAAAAGTATGAAGGCTATTGCTTAACGCATTGTAAGCCGCCCTGAGTCTCTGGAGAAGGGCGGCATATAAATCAAATTATATATATACAAAAGTATGAAGGCTATTGCTTAACGCACTGTAAGCCGCCCTGAGTCTCTGGAGAAGGGCGGCATATAAATCAAATTATACATATACAAAAGTATGAAGGCTATTGCTTAACGCACTGTAAGCCGCCCAGAGTCTCCGGAGAAGGGCGGCATATAAATCAAATTATACATATACAAAAGTATGAAGGCTATTGCTTAACGCACTGTAAGCCGCCCAGAGTCTCCGGAGAAGGGCGGCATATAAATCAAATTATACATATACAAAAGTATGAAGGCTATTGCTTAACGCACTGTAAGCCGCCCTGAGTCTCTGGAGAAGGGCGGCATATAAATCAAATTATATATATACAAAAGTATGAAGGCTATTGCTTAACGCATTGTAAGCCGCCCTGAGTCTCCGGAGAAGGGCGGCATATAAATCAAATTATATATATACAAAAGTATGAAGGCTATTGCTTAACGCATTGTAAGCCGCCCTGAGTCTCCAGAGAAGGGCGGCATATAAATCAAATTATACATATACAAAAGTATGAAGGCTATTGCTTAACGCATTGTAAGCCGCCCTGAGTCTCTGGAGAAGGGCGGCATATAAATCAAATTATATATATACAAAAGTATGAAGGCTATTGCTTAACGCATTGTAAGCCGCCCTGAGTCTCCAGAGAAGGGCGGCATATAAATCAAATTATACATATACAAAAGTATGAAGGCTATTGCTTAACGCATTGTAAGCCGCCCTGAGTCTCTGGAGAAGGGCGGCATATAAATCAAATTATATATATACAAAAGTATGAAGGCTATTGCTTAACGCATTGTAAGCCGCCCTGAGTCTCCGGAGAAGGGCGGCATATAAATCAAATTATATATATACAAAAGTATGAAGGCTATTGCTTAACGCATTGTAAGCCGCCCTGAGTCTCCGGAGAAGGGCGGCATATAAATCAAATTATATATATACAAAAGTATGAAGGCTATTGCTTAACGCATTGTAAGCCGCCCTGAGTCTCCGGAGAAGGGCGGCATATAAATCAAATTATATATATACAAAAGTATGAAGGCTATTGCTTAACGCACTGTAAGCCGCCCTGAGTCTCCGGAGAAGGGCGGCATATAAATCAAATTATATATATACAAAAGTATGAAGGCTATTGCTTAACGCATTGTAAGCCGCCCTGAGTCTCCGGAGAAGGGCGGCATATAAATCAAATTATATATATACAAAAGTATGAAGGCTATTGCTTAACGCATTGTAAGCCGCCCTGAGTCTCCGGAGGAGGGCGGCATATAAATCAAATTATATATATACAAAAGTATGAAGGCTATTGCTTAACGCATTGTAAGCCGCCCTGAGTCTCCGGAGAAGGGCGGCATATAAATCAAATTATATATATATACAAAAGTATGAAGGCTATTGCTTAACGCACTGTAAGCCGCCCTGAGTCTCCGGAGAAGGGCGGCATATAAATCAAATTATACATATACAAAAGTATGAAGGCTATTGCTTAACGCACTGTAAGCCGCCCAGAGTCTCCGGAGAAGGGCGGCATATAAATCAAATTATACATATACAAAAGTATGAAGGCTATTGCTTAACGCACTGTAAGCCGCCCAGAGTCTCCGGAGAAGGGCGGCATATAAATCAAATTATACATATACAAAAGTATGAAGGCTATTGCTTAACGCACTGTAAGCCGCCCTGAGTCTCTGGAGAAGGGCGGCATATAAATCAAATTATATATATACAAAAGTATGAAGGCTATTGCTTAACGCATTGTAAGCCGCCCTGAGTCTCCGGAGAAGGGCGGCATATAAATCAAATTATATATATACAAAAGTATGAAGGCTATTGCTTAACGCATTGTAAGCCGCCCTGAGTCTCCAGAGAAGGGCGGCATATAAATCAAATTATACATATACAAAAGTATGAAGGCTATTGCTTAACGCATTGTAAGCCGCCCTGAGTCTCTGGAGAAGGGCGGCATATAAATCAAATTATATATATACAAAAGTATGAAGGCTATTGCTTAACGCATTGTAAGCCGCCCTGAGTCTCCAGAGAAGGGCGGCATATAAATCAAATTATACATATACAAAAGTATGAAGGCTATTGCTTAACGCATTGTAAGCCGCCCTGAGTCTCTGGAGAAGGGCGGCATATAAATCAAATTATATATATACAAAAGTATGAAGGCTATTGCTTAACGCATTGTAAGCCGCCCTGAGTCTCTGGAGAAGGGCGGCATATAAATCAAATTATATATATACAAAAGTATGAAGGCTATTGCTTAACGCATTGTAAGCCGCCCTGAGTCTCCGGAGAAGGGCGGCATATAAATCAAATTATACATATACAAAAGTATGAAGGCTATTGCTTAACGCATTGTAAGCCGCCCTGAGTCTCCGGAGAAGGGCGGCATATAAATCAAATTATAAATATACAAAAGTATGAAGGCTATTGCTTAACGCATTGTAAGCCGCCCTGAGTCTCTGGAGAAGGGCGGCATATAAATCAAATTATATATATACAAAAGTATGAAGGCTATTGCTTAACGCACTGTAAGCCGCCCTGAGTCTCTGGAGAAGGGCGGCATATAAATCAAATTATACATATACAAAAGTATGAAGGCTATTGCTTAACGCACTGTAAGCCGCCCAGAGTCTCCGGAGAAGGGCGGCATATAAATCAAATTATACATATACAAAAGTATGAAGGCTATTGCTTAACGCTCTGTAAGCCGCCCAGAGTCTCCGGAGAAGGGCGGCATATAAATCAAATTATACATATACAAAAGTATGAAGGCTATTGCTTAACGCACTGTAAGCCGCCCTGAGTCTCTGGAGAAGGGCGGCATATAAATCAAATTATATATATACAAAAGTATGAAGGCTATTGCTTAACGCATTGTAAGCCGCCCTGAGTCTCCGGAGAAGGGCGGCATATAAATCAAATTATATATATACAAAAGTATGAAGGCTATTGCTTAACGCATTGTAAGCCGCCCTGAGTCTCCAGAGAAGGGCGGCATATAAATCAAATTATACATATACAAAAGTATGAAGGCTATTGCTTAACGCATTGTAAGCCGCCCTGAGTCTCTGGAGAAGGGCGGCATATAAATCAAATTATATATATACAAAAGTATGAAGGCTATTGCTTAACGCATTGTAAGCCGCCCTGAGTCTCCAGAGAAGGGCGGCATATAAATCAAATTATACATATACAAAAGTATGAAGGCTATTGCTTAACGCATTGTAAGCCGCCCTGAGTCTCTGGAGAAGGGCGGCATATAAATCAAATTATATATATACAAAAGTATGAAGGCTATTGCTTAACGCATTGTAAGCCGCCCTGAGTCTCCGGAGAAGGGCGGCATATAAATCAAATTATATATATACAAAAGTATGAAGGCTATTGCTTAACGCATTGTAAGCCGCCCTGAGTCTCCGGAGAAGGGCGGCATATAAATCAAATTATATATATACAAAAGTATGAAGGCTATTGCTTAACGCATTGTAAGCCGCCCTGAGTCTCCGGAGAAGGGCGGCATATAAATCAAATTATATATATACAAAAGTATGAAGGCTATTGCTTAACGCACTGTAAGCCGCCCAGAGTCTCCGGAGAAGGGCGGCATATAAATCAAATTATACATATACAAAAGTATGAAGGCTATTGCTTAACGCACTGTAAGCCGCCCAGAGTCTCCGGAGAAGGGCGGCATATAAATCAAATTATACATATACAAAAGTATGAAGGCTATTGCTTAACGCACTGTAAGCCGCCCTGAGTCTCTGGAGAAGGGCGGCATATAAATCAAATTATATATATACAAAAGTATGAAGGCTATTGCTTAACGCATTGTAAGCCGCCCTGAGTCTCCGGAGAAGGGCGGCATATAAATCAAATTATATATATACAAAAGTATGAAGGCTATTGCTTAACGCACTGTAAGCCGCCCTGAGTCTCCGGAGAAGGGCGGCATATAAATCAAATTATATATATACAAAAGTATGAAGGCTATTGCTTAACGCATTGTAAGCCGCCCTGAGTCTCCGGAGAAGGGCGGCATATAAATCAAATTATATATATACAAAAGTATGAAGGCTATTGCTTAACGCATTGTAAGCCGCCCTGAGTCTCCGGAGAAGGGCGGCATATAAATCAAATTATATATATACAAAAGTATGAAGGCTATTGCTTAACGCATTGTAAGCCGCCCTGAGTCTCCGGAGGAGGGCGGCATATAAATCAAATTATATATATACAAAAGTATGAAGGCTATTGCTTAACGCATTGTAAGCCGCCCTGAGTCTCCGGAGAAGGGCGGCATATAAATCAAATTATATATATATACAAAAGTATGAAGGCTATTGCTTAACGCACTGTAAGCCTCCCTGAGTCTCCGGAGAAGGGCGGCATATAAATCAAATTATACATATACAAAAGTATGAAGGCTATTGCTTAACGCACTGTAAGCCGCCCAGAGTCTCCGGAGAAGGGCGGCATATAAATCAAATTATACATATACAAAAGTATGAAGGCTATTGCTTAACGCACTGTAAGCCGCCCAGAGTCTCCGGAGAAGGGCGGCATATAAATCAAATTATACATATACAAAAGTATGAAGGCTATTGCTTAACGCACTGTAAGCCGCCCTGAGTCTCTGGAGAAGGGCGGCATATAAATCAAATTATATATATACAAAAGTATGAAGGCTATTGCTTAACGCATTGTAAGCCGCCCTGAGTCTCCGGAGAAGGGCGGCATATAAATCAAATTATATATATACAAAAGTATGAAGGCTATTGCTTAACGCACTGTAAGCCGCCCTGAGTCTCCGGAGAAGGGCGGCATATAAATCAAATTATATATATACAAAAGTATGAAGGCTATTGCTTAACGCATTGTAAGCCGCCCTGAGTCTCCGGAGAAGGGCGGCATATAAATCAAATTATATATATACAAAAGTATGAAGGCTATTGCTTAACGCATTGTAAGCCGCCCTGAGTCTCTGGAGAAGGGCGGCATATAAATCAAATTATATATATACAAAAGTATGAAGGCTATTGCTTAACGCATTGTAAGCCGCCCTGAGTCTCCGGAGAAGGGCGGCATATAAATCAAATTATATATATACAAAAGTATGAAGGCTATTGCTTAACGCACTGTAAGCCGCCCTGAGTCTCCGGAGAAGGGCGGCATATAAATCAAATTATATATATACAAAAGTATGAAGGCTATTGCTTAACGCATTGTAAGCCGCCCTGAGTCTCCGGAGAAGGGCGGCATATAAATCAAATTATATATATACAAAAGTATGAAGGCTATTGCTTAACGCATTGTAAGCCGCCCTGAGTCTCCGGAGAAGGGCGGCATATAAATCAAATTATATATATACAAAAGTATGAAGGCTATTGCTTAACGCATTGTAAGCCGCCCTGAGTCTCCGGAGAAGGGCGGCATATAAATCAAATTATATATATACAAAAGTATGAAGGCTATTGCTTAACGCATTGTAAGCCGCCCTGAGTCTCCGGAGAAGGGCGGCATATAAATCAAATTATATATATACAAAAGTATGAAGGCTATTGCTTAACGCATTGTAAGCCGCCCTGAGTCTCCGGAGAAGGGCGGCATATAAATCAAATTAAAAAAAAAAAAACTCCCCGAACTACAGACAAACCCTCCCCAAAGCGGGCTAATGCATGGGACCAAACGAACGGCGCCTCCTGCGCTCTTCCTCACCCACTTCAGCGGGATGACTCACTCCGCTTTGACTCCGCTGCTCGCCTCTGGAAGGGAGGGGGGAGGGAGGAGGAGGAGGAGGGGGGGGAGGAGGCGAGGGAGGCCCCGCCCTTCTTTCCTCCCCGGGAGCGCGCGCCGCGTGGCTTGCAGCCGCAGCAGGAGCAAAGGATGCGGCCGGTCCCGCGGGCGGGGCTGGCCCTGGTGCTGGAAGTGGGGGTGCGCGCGATGCTGCTGGGTCTCTTCTTGTGAGTGCCGAGGAGTGGGGAAAGGGAAGGGGCGTTTCTCTCCCGCTTCTTGGGGAAGGTTCCCAAGCCCGCCCCCCCCCCACGCCTTACTGGAATGCCGGTGGGCAGCCTGGGTCTCTCCCTCCCCCTTTTCCCCAGCCTCCTCACCCGGAGCTCTTCCGGGCTTGCAAAGAAGTTTACGTGGCTTTTCGGAAAGCTCGGGGCGGCCTTCTCGGGGGTGCTAAGGAATTGCGTGGCCTTTTGTGGGCTGAAAGAAGGCTGCACCTGCAGTGTCTGGTGGCATTTTGCGCTGTGCGTCAGGCCGGGCATCCCGCGGGAGATAACCTAGGCTGGGGGAAAGGTGCTGGCTTGCTCTTTTGGAGCCTGCAGGTGAGGGGCGGAGGGGAGGATCGGTGGGGGGAGCTTCTGGCCAAAAGCCTGCCAGGTGTTAAGGCCGTTCAGTTCCAGAATTCCCAGCATCTAATGTTTTTTTTAAAAAAATTGATTTATATGCCGCCCTTCTCCGGAGACTCAGGGCGGCTTACAATGCGTTAAGCAATAGCCTTCATCCTTTTGTATATTTATAATTTGATTTATATGCCGCCCTTCTCCGGAGACTCAGGGCGGCTTACAATGCGTTAAGCAATAGCCTTCATACTTTTGTATATATATAATTTGATTTATATGCCGCCCTTCTCCGGAGACTCAGGGCGGCTTACAGTGCGTTAAGCAATAGCCTTCCTACTTTTGTATATATATAATTTGATTTATATGCCGCCCTTCTCCGGAGACTCAGGGCGGCTTACAATGCGTTAAGCAATAGCCTTCATACTTTTGTATATATTTTATACAAAGTCAGCTTATTGCCCCCCACAAACCAGGTCCTCATTTCACCTACCTTAGAAAGGATGGAAGGCTGAGTCGACCTTGAGCCTTGGAGAGATTCGAACCAGCAGAAATTGCAGGCAGCTGTGTTAATGACAGGGTCCACTAAACCCCTGTACTCTATATGTTAGGCTCTATATGTTATTAGATGTGGCCCTTAGAACTAGGTGGCTGTGGGGCATTGGAATTAACCGGCCAAAGACTTGGATTGGAAGCGCTTGGATTGCAAATGCCTGGAACAAAAATGCCAATCTCCAATCAAAGACACCTGATACCTGCCTTGCATTTTCTATATTTAGGCATATCCCAAAGAGATCCAGGTGGATTTGAACAGAGAGGGAGAGGGAGAGGGAGAGGGGGAGAGACAAATTGGGGTTTGTCCTATCTCAGTGTTTCTCAACCTTGGTAGCTTGAAGATGGGTGGACTTCAACACCCAGAATCCCCCAGCCAGCAACGCTGGCTGGGGGATTCTGGGAGTTGAAGTCCACCCATCTTCAAGCTACCAAGGTTGAGAAACACTGTCCTATCTGGTCATAAGAACCACCATTCTCCCTTTTCTTTGCATGCTGTCTTTTGGATGATAAACTTGATTATTATGAGCCTTTATTTTTGCCCTGGGGAAGATGGGTTAAGGTTAAAGATAGCTAAACAAGCTGGGCGGTATTGCATAGAATTAGAAAGATACTTTATTACAGCCCAGGGCTAGACAAATGTATGTTTACAAACATTGGGATAAAGGGTGCTATATTCATGGACCAAGGATGTGTGATTACATGTAACTGAAAGGGCAATATGATGCTGTAAATTGCTATGGAGAGCAGCCCATAATCCTTACAGAGCCAAACATATTTGGATCCTACTTTCTTTAGGTTCACTGAAGTGTTGCCACCTTTCCAGCGAGTCATACAGCCTGAAGAAATGTGGCTCTACAAAAACCCCTACATAGAGTCTGACCATGTGCCCACCAAGTCTATGTTTGTAAGTGTTTTGTCCACTCTCCCTTCAACTTTTATTTGCTTGCCTGTTTCTTGGCAAGCAGAACTTTGCTTAGATTGAGTCCAGACCTTTGCTCAGTGCAATGAACCCAAATTAAAGCACCCCAATCCAGATGGCTGTCTAGTCGGGGTGGAGTACTATCAGTATGCTGACGACACCCAGCTGTACATCTCCACCCCGGATCACCCCAACGATGCCCTTGAAGTGATGTCCCGGTGCCTGGAGGCCGTACGGATCTGGATGGGGAGGAACAGGCTCAGGCTCAACCCATCCAAGACCGAGTGGCTGTGGTTTCCGACGTCCCGATATAGTCAGTTGACGCCATCACTGACTATTGGAGGCGAATCATTGGCCCCCACGGAGAGGGCTCGCAACTTGGGCGTCCTCCTGGATTCACGGCTGTCTTTAGAAGACCACTTGACGGCCGTGACCGGGAGGATTTTTCATCAGGTTCGCCTGATTCGCCAGTTGCGTCCCTTTCTGGATCGGGACTCGTTACGCACGGTCACTCATGCCCTCGTCACCTCCCGCCTGGACTATTGTAATGCTCTCTACATGGGGCTCCCCTTGAGGAGCACCCGGAGGCTCCAACTGGCGCAGAGTACGGCCGTGCGGGTGGTAATGGGAGCGACATGGCGCTCCCATGTAACACCTCTCTTGTGCAAGCTGCACTGGCTCCCGGTGGTCTTCCGGGTGCGCTTCAAGGTTTTGGTTACCACCTTTAAAGCGCTCCATGGCTTAGGACCTGGTTATCTACGGGACCGCCTACTACCACCAATAGCCTCCCACCGGCCAGTACGCTCTCATAGAGAAGGACTCCTCCGGGTGCCGTCAGCCAAACAGTGTCGACTGGCGGCCCCTAGGGGGAGACCCTTCTCTGTGGGGGCACCTACCATCTGGAATGAGCTCCCCCCGGAGATACGGAGGATCCCGGATCTGTGCTCCTTCCGCCGTGCTGTGAAGACCTTTTTATTCCATCAGGCGGGCTTGGCCTAATCTCTCCCTTTTTAAAAATGTAAATTTTAATCTGTTTTTAAATTATTGGGGTGTTTTAATCTGTCTGGGCCAAAATGATTTAATTTGATTTTATTCTGGTTTTAAATTTTTTGTATCTGTATTTTATTGTTGGCTGTTCACCGCCCTGAGTCCTTCGGGAGTAGGGCGGTATACAAATCAAATAAATAAAATAATAAATAAATAAAATAATAAATAAATAAATAAATAAATAAATAAATAAATAAATAAATAAATAAATAGTCTCTGTTTGAAGAGACTTGGCAAAAGGATACTCACCAGTTTCCTTGTTAATTTTTTCCATTGTGAAACTGTCTTTACTGTTAGGAAGTTATTCCCCTGACATTAAAATAGAATCTTCTTTCTTATGGTTAAAAACCTTTATTCCATACTTTGAAAGGATTGCCACGGTCTGCTTCAGAACATGTAGCTGCATGCTTCCAGATGGTCAAATCTTTGCTGTTTCAGAGCATGAAAGGTGATTTTAACCCCTTCAGAAGCATTTCTGTTTCTAGCACAAGGATGGGTAATGGTGGGTCAATCAGAAGCAGACCTTAAAGAAAAATAACAAAATAGCAAAAATAGCAATTTTTGGACAGAACAGGCAGAAACTGAGTGGTATAAGGGGGGGGGGGGGCTCGAATTTCCAGAACATATGTGTTTTGGGAAGGCATGGAATTGTTTTTCTGTGGTTAATTTTTGTTCATCTGGGTCTGTTAAGTCTAAATCTGTGTTTTTCAAACTTCACAGCTTTAAGATGTATGGACTTCCAACTCCCAGAATTCTCTACAGAATGGGGAATTCTAGCAGTTGAAGTCCATACGTTTTAAAGTTGTCAAGCTTGAAAAACACTGGTCCAAATGAAGGCCTGTGCACATTGCTTGCTCTCATTTTTTTGGCAGAAATACCCATTTTTCTGAAAACTGCTATTTTAGGATAATTCCCAGCAAGAACCCAAAGAGCTAAATGAAACCTCTTCTCTGTAAAAAGTGGTACAATCTTGTTTTAAAGCTAAGAAACAATCCCCAATGTCTTTTTTTTTTATCATTTGTGCAGCTTTGTTTTGCTTTTGCGAATGTAGCACTTATTTGAATCTTGATCTTCTTGTTGCAGTTCATTTCCTTTGTGTCTCCTTTGGTCTTGATTTTCCTGGCCAAATTCTTCATGAAGGCTGGTAAAGAAGATACCCGGGAAGCATGCTTGGGTGAGTAGGGGAGGCGGGAATGATGTTTGCAGAAATCAAACAGCAGGTTCATCATGCCAAATTAGTCCTATCAGCCTAATAGGGAAGAGATTAGAAGTTTGTTGTCACCTTAATGTTGGGAACAATAACCCAGGATTCCATCTGCATTTATCCCTCTTTGAGGGAGATGGGCAATCTAGAACGAATGAGTGAGTGAGTGAATGATTGATTGAATGAATGAATGAATGAATGAATGAATGAATGAATGAATGAATGAATATTTCAATAAAAACTTATGGTGATTCCACAGTTTTCATACCAAACCTGCTGATAGGACATGCCAATCAGCTCATTCATGGTAACCCAAATTTGGACTTCCAGTACAAAATGAAGTGACTGTTGAGACCCATTGAGCTGGATTGCTTTAAAGGTATTGTACTTGTATTTCTGTCCAGTTCTTCCCCTTTTCCATCATGGGGATCTAATCTAGAATTTCTTTGTTTTTCTTTGGTGCAGCTGTTAGCCTGGCACTTGTCCTGAATGGTATCTTCACTAATGCTGTGAAGCTGGCCGTGGGCAGGTGAGATTCATTTTTAGAGAAAGTTGCTTATAGGCAGGGCTGATATTCTGAGAAAGTAATGTGAGAGGGCCAGAAATGAAGTGGAAGAAACCAGATTGCAATATGGAAGAGCAACTATTAAGTTTGAACACTTCCCGTAATGTTACATAAGAAACAGTAGAAACGTTCCCTTGTATTTCTTTCCAAAGGAATCGTCCAAAGAGTATGTTGAAAAATATCATTTTTCTCCCATTGATGTCTCCATTCCCTCTTTGGAAATGGTCTTATTTGCACCATCGCTCCTTAATTTTTCCTTTCTGTCATCCAAGTTAAAAGTATCACTGGATACTTTCTTGATAGGAAAGCTATGGAGCTTTCCTATCAAGCCCATGAAGTTACCTTCTCCTCTCCTTGCCCTAATCCCTATTTTTCCACCCATTTCCTTTACATTTAAAAAAGGGCCACTGATAGAGAAAAGATTTCCCTTCTTCCACACAGAGGAAGGGGATTTCCTTCTTCAGAAGACCAGCAAGCCAAGTGGAGGACAGGAGTATCTGGCTGACCTGTTTTTATGGTATTTGTTGCTATTAATGCTGTAGTTAAGATGTTGGACATCTTAAGTGCTAGGCCCTACTCAGCCATAGACATCACAGTGAGGTCTTAAGTCAGTCATCGACTCTTAACAGACCTATTGTAAAGGATAATATTTGGGGAGAATCGTATCTACAACAGCTCAGGCTCTGATGAGAAGAGAGAGATGATATCACAATATAGAAGTCAGTTGAATAGGGGACATTGGATGTGGAGTGAGGTATTTGCAGGCACCACAATAGAGTCTACAGCTGTCACAGCAAAGTTGGAGATTCGGGTTAGCTCTTTGCCTCAGCTCTTCTCCATCTTCCTAAAGTCAAGAAACCTTGACCTACATTTGTCTTCTTCTAGGCCTCGGCCCGATTTCTTCTACCGCTGCTTTCCAGATGGACGGGCAACTCATCAGTTCTTGTGCACAGGAGACGCACAAGTAGTGATTGAAGGGCGCAAGAGCTTCCCCAGTGGACATTCCTCCTGTGAGTACAATTTTTTTCCTGTGAGAACTTCCCATAGAGAGCTGGCAATAGGATTATGGCTAGTTTGGGGGCATTTTATTACTCCTTCCAAGAACTTTTGTTTTGTTTTGTATTGAACTGGTTCATACATTGTGCTAAGACATGGTTTGAAGAACCATAGTTCATTGAATAAACCACTATTGGTTGGCTGTACCTAACACACTTAGCCACAAAACTATCAGTCAAAATAGCTGGGTTTGCAAATATGTAACTTTAAACACAACACATTGCTTAAGGGTCTTTATATCATGATATATGATGTATGTACTAGGTCCCAATCTAATGTGGCATAAAATCATTTTTTTAAATGTTCCAGTTCAGTTTACAGAATTGGTCTAGGAATTCAAGAAAAGCCTAGGCAGATATTAAAAGGAAAGAGAAGTTGCAGTGGTTATGAATGTATTTCTCTCCCCTGGGGCTTCATTTAAGCGTTATTAGGTCCTATGAGATAACCATTCTTTGTAGATTGCCTTACAATCTATAGAGTGTTATTTGTGTGATTTGTTCCTCTGGGTAAATGTTCCATTATGCATATGTGCTCACTGGAGCATCTTATTGTAGGGATACAACAGCCTCAGTATTTTTTTTTTTTAAGTTGCCCATCTCTCACTTATTCATTGCATCTGTCAGGAAAAAAATGCATATGTTAAAGATATGTCATTTTGTCTCTTCAGCTAGATCTGCAGTTTGCATATATACATTACATATATCTTACCAAGCATCCTTGCTATATTTGCGTTGCTGACAGTGCAGTCCAAGTGCTGCAGGCAAAGGAAATCATCTTTCCTTGGAAAAGATCATATAATTCCTGCCCTGCCTTTTTAAAAAATTCATGGAGAGAAGTACCTTTTTGGGCTCAGCTTTTTTTAGTGAGCAGTGGCATCTTTCATTGCATGTTTATGGGGTTTTTTTTTTAACCAAGCCAAAAGTGTTTTATAAGTAAGGAATGCATGTATATATGTATACGTATATATTCCCTCTCAGCTAACTGGGCAAGGATGGAAGGCAGGTTCCAATATCGGTAGGGCTATATATGGCCCCCCTTTTTAATTGCATTAACACTGAAAAACAACCACAGTTGTAGTCGTTTGCCTGTTCTGACAGTAAATTGTATTTAATTCAGTACATCCTTCCCTTCTATAGAATTGTATGAAAAGAACAAAACAGTCCCTTCCAAGGGACTTCATTTAATTGGTCTGATACAAACATTGAAACAAACAGAACTATCCTGGTTTGCCCAATCTGTCATTCCTGGTGAATAAAATCGATAAAACCTCTTAATTGCAAAAGATTTCAATTGGCATCAGCAGAAAAGTACACTCTATCTATTGTGGTCAGAAGATCTTGGACCTAATTGCAATTTACCCACTGTAAAATTCATAAATGTCTCATTTCCTTCAATTACTGTATTCAACTCCCATTCTTTTCTTTTTAATTTATGTTAATCGTTTTGTTTGCTTGGTTGGGAGGAGCAGTGTTGCAACACTTAGGAGTAGCTGAAAGGATGGACTTTCTTTATGGTATAGGGTTGCTCAGGTGTGAAAGCTCAGGCCCACATGGGAAGGTCCAATTAAACAGATTTATTGCTAATCATGCCTACACACAGGAATCTTCTCGATGAACTGCTAGGAGCTAAATAAGGGTCAACAGAATTCAAGGGAGGTTGGATTTAGTTTGTTTGTGACTATGTAGGGATTTTAGGCTGATCTGTCTTTTAACTCCGCCCCAGGTTCTGCCACTTGTTCTTCCACATCTCTGTCTGTTCCACATTTCTTTTTGAGAAAAATGGTGATTTCTTCCTCGGGATCCCTTGTATTTCTAGCTATAGATAGCCATTGATGGCCATTTGCATTGTTGGGTCTCATAAGGGATCTTTTCTGTTTTCCAGTTGCCTTTGCCGGGCTTGCTTTTGGCTCCTTCTACATTGCAGGGAAGCTGCATTGCTTTGCACCTGGTGGTCGAGGCCAATCCTGGCGCCTCTGCGCCTTCTTGGGACCCCTCTTCATTGCCATGCTCATTGCCTTGTCCCGTACATGTGATTACAAACATCACTGGCAAGGTGAGGGAAAAGGGTGTATGTATGTGGGAAGGATGGTTTTTCTATTACATACAAGTCTGTTTCATTGCCCCATTGGTCAAAAGCCCAACTCTCTCATATTTCGGCCGAGAGCCATGTTTTTGAGTTTCATGATTGCAAGAAACTTGCAAGGAATGGGTGAACAAAATAAACTCTGTACATCTCTATTTAATTCAAATGGAATAAGAGTCACAGGGCTTTTTTCCAGTGGGGCATCTAATAACTTTCCTTTTCTGTCATATGATGAAACTGTTTTTGAAGCCTGGGCTTTGGTGGAGGTCCTGATGGCTTTGCAGTCTTAGCTTGTACAACTCTGCTCCTAAAGAAAGGAATGGAGGGTAGTGGAATCTTCTTTCTCTGCCAAAACTCCTGCTCGACCATTCCCCCCCCTCCCCCCGGTTGTAATTGTATGGCAAATTTCAGTGCATCCTCTGACCACACTACAAATCTTAATGGCCCAAATTGTTATTTTATGGCTGTTTGAGGTGGGAGTAGCATGTAAACCCTAAAAGGAGTCAAGGCCATTGAGCCAGCACTGTCCAAAGATATTTCCGCACACATGTGGCCAGCATGACCTCATGGAGTGTTGTTACCTTCCCACTGAAGTGGTACCCATTTATCGATTCACATTTGCATACTTCTGAACTGCTAGGTTAGCAAAAGCTGGGGTGAGGATGGGAGCTCACCCTGTTCAGGTCTTGAATTGGGCTGCCAGCTTTCCAGTTAACTGCTGAGCCACCGCACCACCCAAACCCTACAAGAGGATAAATCAATTTCAAAACCAAATCACCCAGCCTCTTAGCACTGGGAAAAATCCCAGCTAGCTCTTCCTTCCTCGGTGGCATGGCCCCTGCGCAAAATTAAGACCACTGCTGGCTACCAAAGCTTAGCGTGGGTTGATATCCGATGATGTGTTAGACATTGATCTTTGTATTCTTTTGTTCCTTTTAAGATGTGCTGGTTGGCTCTGGAATGGGTTTCACCTTTGCGTATCTCTGCTACAGACAGCATTACCCTTCACTGACGGACCCCAAATGCCACCAGCCGCTGCAGCATGTATCCAAGCTATCTTCTCCAGAGAGGCAAAAGCTGACACTTTCTGGTTTCAACCTAGATGTATGAAGAAGGACTCAGGGGTTTCCTATTGGTGTATTTGCAGACTCGAGGGGGGGAAAGGGAGCGTAATCATCCATGTTCTGCTTTGCTCAAAGGCCAGGAGGAGGTAGGGGGAGAAGCTTCATTGTTCAAAGTATACCAGCCTGATTGAAACTCAGGGCCTCTACCTCTTCCCCTTCATCACGCATATGTGGCCAAGAGAGTGAGTATTTTCCAGGACAGCAAAATTGCAGAGTTTGGGACGATTTCTTTTTTTGTGGCCAACTCATTCCTGGCAATATTGAACCATTCCTCATCTGATCACAATGGAGCAAGAAAAGGAGTCTCTGGTCCATTCCCTCATTGTAATGCCAGGCATCACTCTTGAGTTTAAATGCCTATAAATTGATGTCACATGATCTCAGTTAGTGTGCAGTCTTGACCTATGTATTACAGGAGAGGTCTGACGTCTTTTCCCATGAGGCCCAGGATCCATTCCTCTCCATCCAAAGACAGATGGGTATAATTTTAATAGTTTTCTTCCCAAAATTCTGCTTTAAAATAGTAGCACTGGGGTGGGGGTGAATTATATTCTTTCAGGGTTCAATGATTTTGTGCAACAAAACAGCCTTTTTTAAAACAGAGCAGTAGCTCAACCCTTCACCAAGGAGATCAACATGCATTGAAACAGGTATAAAGGGAGATGTCCTAAATCCAGACACATGCATTGGCTGTTTTCCTGCTACCTCTTAAGAATAATTACAAAGGAATCTGGCATCTCCAACATTTAAGGTGTAATATTTAAGGAGTCAAAATTAAATCTAGGAGACTAATTATATTAATTGCATAATTATTTGTTCTGCAGGGTGCCCCTCTTGCAGTTCACTCAAGACTTGTGCACTTTTTTCTATATTTATGGCAATATTTTTAGTTTTGCATCCTCTACCATTGCACTGCTCTGCAAAAAGCTTGATTTTGGCAATGCAAATTGGTATCAATTCAAAATAGCGTGATGACTCCAAGTTCATAAGACTACACACTTCCATTTTTAGCCTTACTTCTTTTAGAGGGATTTTTAATGAGTTAAACTATAGCTTCACACTAATGCTGTTCCTAAACCACTAAAAAGTAAAGATTTCCCTGTCAGTTCATGTCCAACTTTAGAGCACAGTGCTCATGTCTGTTTCTTAGGGGAGGGAGCCAGTGTTATCCAAAGACGTTCCTGTGGTCATGTGGCCAGAATGACTATATGCCAAGGCCCACAGAATGCTGTTACCTTCCCACCAAAGTGATACTTATTTATCTACTTGTATTTACATACTTTCGAACTGCTAGGTTGGCAGGAGCTGGGGCAAGGAACGGGAGCTGTTGCATGGAGATCAGGTCTTGATCCTGGATTGTTAGCTTTCCAACTGACAAGCTCAGCATGTTTTAACCGCTGAGCCATTGTGCCGCTTCATAAACCACTACCCTAACAATAATAGGCAATATTCAAATATCCCCAAAAGGGTTTAGGGGTTCTTACAATCAATAACATTTTCCACTCCTGGTTAAAGATAAATAGGTAAGAACTTTCCTAAAAGGAAGCAATTTTTTAGTCTATTTAATTCCCATCAATACTCGCACCACAATACATTTTGTTGATTATGGTGGAATTTCTATGCAATGGATCAGTGTTTTAAAGCTCATAACTAATTTGTTACCTCTTGGTCCCTCAACTAGTACTCAGCTTGCATTTTTGTGCATTTATCCAACTATAACAAACTCCCATTTTTCAAAGGTATTTCCTTAGCTGAAAAAGACCCATAGTTCAGTTTATCCATGTCATTACCCACGTACTTTGTTTTTAATGTTGGGGTCATTGGGTGCTGCTGTTTTCATGGGAAATTGCCTTTCTAACATCAGAAATTACGATTTTTGGTTTTTTTATACTATTCATACCATACAGCAGATTGTTAGTAGACACAGTCTAGGGTGAAATATTTTTCTACCATAGATAAGTATAATAATTGCAAAATTTTACAGAATAACCAAATTTGTGCAGCATAACAGCACTCAGGTATATTTTTAAGATATCTATGGTTGCATTGCAAGATTAGTCCTACACATCCTTAAATCTCATTTGAACAGCCGATGAACAGCCAATCTATGGATGATGATCTTACTGCCTTAACAAGATGAAACCACTTGAGATCACTGAGATTACTGTATAAGAAGTCAATCCTAATGATTTAACAACTGTGCTTATTAGAATGAGAGATAAAGAGGCCTAACAGTCAGTCAGGGTTCTCCTTGCAAAGATCAATAAATTCACCAAAGGCAGGCAGCTGCTGGAAAAAAGTTAAATAACTTTTTTTAAAAAAAAACAAAAAAGGTAATATTTTACAAAGTGCATTAACTTCCAACTGCTTGACTTTTCCTCTTGATACTCCAATTGAGAATTTGGTCATGTCAAATGGCATTCTGTTCAGCCACAAGTGTACCATGAGAGGTTGGAAAATTCAATGATGCAATAACAGTGCAAACATAACAAGAACAACTAAGTATCCAGCACAGAATTGGAATACACAAGGTGAACAGAGTGTAGCGACAGCGTGATCACATCCCATTTGTAAACATGCTGCTTGCTGCTCCCTTGGCCAAGACTTTCTTGAAAAGAGAAATTTTGTAGAATGTGAGATAAGTGAAAAGCAATTGACCATTTTGTGACAAAAAAAATAGGTCATGCAACAGTTGCAGGGCCCAACATACACCATGAAATCACAGATGTGTTCCACAACTAGCCAGCCAAGATTATGTTGAGCCATGAAATGAATTTACACTCTGGCAGACTAAACCAGCAATGTGAACTGTCTGTCCGAATGGTCAGCCAATCACCCTGAGAGTTTCCAAGTAAAATTGCTGGTATAGAGCTGCCCTCATCTGGTGCTTGAAGAAACAATCTGCTGTCCAATGACTGGGTAGAGTTTTCTAGGATGTGACCTCATTCTTCAGATGCTTTCAAGAACCCAATTGCATGCATTGAAACAAGGGCGTATCAAACTGCTACTTGTATGAAGTTTGGCACCTCCCACGTCAGAACGTAAACACAGCTTCTACAACAGTGTTTACATTATAATAACACAGGGAGAGGAATCACTCATCCATATCCTGATCGTTGTGAACAAGATCAAATTTACAAGCTTTGCCAGTTCCTTCCCAGGTAAGTAGTTATACACTTTCCCTGCTTTAGAAAAGTAGAGCGATACGATTGCTACTGCTAGCATCATCATCATCGTCACCATCATCATCATGCTTATTTCAGAGACGAATGGGACTTGGCTTGCCCAGCTTTTTGCTTTGACCTTGAGCCCTTTCTTGAGTAAATCGGCAGCAGCAATAAGATAACACAAAACAAAAATGAACTCCCCACAAACAATCTGACATGTAATGCTGAACACTCGATATGGCCTCAGAAGTGCTTCTAAAAGTCAAAATCCTTCACTGCCCATCACTCATCTTGAGGTTTTTCTAATGGAGACAAGATGTGAAATTCTAGCACCAATTTCAAGTCTTGACTAGTGCATAAACTGAAGGTGACACAACTGGTATTGCACTGGATCTAAATACACACTGGCTGTAGACAGAAAATGCAGATTGGTTAATTCACAAGGGCCTGAATATACCAGGAATTGGACAGGATCTCAAAGCTCACTACCATCTCTGAATAGGATACTGGATTTTCCAGAGTTCCAGACTGTGAGGAGGAAGCATGCTGGGCACATCAGACAAAAGAGGAGGAAGGTGACACAGGACATCTGTAAAACATAAACAACATGGTACATCAGTCGTATTTTCATTGAAGGCAGCTGATCTTGAAGGGGATCTGATTCAAGGAAAACATCATAGAAGGGATACAATATACACAGCAGGATAATTTCTAAATTTTCAGTTGCTTTTTGTCTTTTTCTCAAATGGTAGTAGAGTCAACTGGCCTCATATCAGAAAAGCAAATAGACTTACGTATTTGGTATCCAGAGTTGTGCAGCTAGTCAGTTTGTTTCTACCAAAGGGGCTGATCCATGCAGATGCCCTTTGTTTGATAAATCTCTTTCAACAACAATAATACTGTGTCTTCTGACTCCCTAGAAGGAGGGATAGAAAAAAGGAAAAAGAAAGAAATAACAGTTATTTATGATAGATTACACACTGGCAAATTTCTGATGTATATATATTTTATGTACTTCGAATCCTAGCTATAACGCATAGAAAACTAAATTCAAATCAGGACATCATGTTTTTCCCACCTTTATATAATTTGAAACTAAATGTGAAAACAGTGAAGACTGGGCGTAAACCTTAACTTCCAGCTCAGCAATTAAAACAATACAATACAAAGGAGGAAGACAGATAGTCATGAGCCTCTTGGAGAAGAACAGGAATGATGGAGAAGATGAAAGACAATACAGTCTTCTTCAACTGCCACCTTGCATGACAATTCAGATGAGAGGGCAAACTGGCTGGAAGAGTTGAGTTGGCTGATCTAGATTTCTAGGCTCGTATCCTCTCCTTCCTTCCTGGGTCCGTGTATGTCCTTCCCAAACCTGCATGCTTAGTGGAAGACCAGATCAATATTTTGGTCAAGGGCATTTGATGAGAGCCCCCATCCAGCAAAGCTATTGGGCACCAGATCAGGATTAGCCCCCTAGGCAGAGCTTACCAGTAGCATAAATGGCCTTGCAGTGCAAATAAATATTCGTTAAAGCTTTCAATGGGTTTCTCTTGAAGCACGTAGTCAATGCGATGGCCCCCATTCAACAGCCCCACATTAATTGGAGGTGGATCCTCTTTTGCTGATGTGGTTGGTTCCTCTGGTTTCTCCTCTGTATTCACATGGAAGAAAACTGAATCAACACACTTGCAATCAGTGAACAGGCCAGTTAAGCTAAGACCAGCCTTAACTTTCCTGCCAAAGGCAATGGTGGCAGCTCAGTCTTATAGGCATCTCCAAACCTGGCAAGTTTTAAGACTCGTGGAGTTCAACTCCCAACATTTCTCATCCAGCCATGGGAGTTGAACTCAGCCAGAATCCTGGGAGCTGAAATCCACAAATCTTACAGTTGCCAGGTTTGAAGACCCCTGCATATTCTCAAAAGAGCTTTCTTCAGACAATATTAAAAAGAAGTGGCAACTCTTGCCCACAAGTACTTAGATGGCAATTCCAGTTGAAGAGTTACAGTGCTCCGTGCCCAGCCCTGGAAAGTGCCCAACTCAGCCCAGAGGCCATTAGATCTCTCTTCACTCAATAGAGCACAAGGAGCCTTTACCTGGTGCCAAGGAGGCTTTTAGGCAACTCAGAATCTCTCAAATATAACTCACTGTATCAACATATTCATTCTGCACTATTTACTCCAAACCTTTATTGCAATTGAAGTTTTGTAAATGGGAAGCCAAAATGTTTTTGGCCTGAGCCAAAAACAGCTGCAAAGCAACACAAAATGTGTTCCTTTGCATGCACCAAAGGTGACCAAACTGAGTGTGCAAACCACAACTTAAAACCTAGGTTTTAAACCAACCGGGTTGCTTCTCGATGCTGGTTTCAGCTTCCGATTCCTGTTCCACATCTCCGGTGGCTCCTGCCTCCACAGCTGGCAATGATGTTCTGGTGAAGGACTGCCAAGCAGTCCTCAAGGAACCCAGCAAGTTATTTTTCAGGTCCATGCTCATCCGAGTGAGGCCTTCCTTCAATTCTGGAAAAATAAAGAAAAAATGCAAAACCAGAAAAAAGACAAGATTGCCTAGATGTGCAACCTAAATGCAGGTTTGAGACTAATGTCTATGGAAGTTCTCATTCATCCAGGTAGTGGTTGTCTCAAAGGTGCTTTTATTTTAAAGGCAGCTAAACTGATATGCTTCTCATCCAAGAAACTTCTTCGTTTCTAACTAACTGGTGGGGAGTTATATGCTCTGCATTCAGCCAGCTGGGACAGGTTCTAGAGTGTTTGCTATTGAAAAAGCCTGTCATTTTAAATCAGTGTTTCTCAACCCTGGCAACTTTAAGATGCATGGATTTCAACTCCCAGAATTCCCCATCCAGCATGAATGTCTTTGCAAGCATTGCTTCATACATTATAGGGAAAATTCTGAGAAACTGCCTTCATATATGTGCGCCCATGGGATGCCTGAAGAAGCATCCTAGGATGGATGTGATAAGTTAGCTGCCAGCCATCCTGATTCAACTGTATCCCTAATTCTTGTATGGATAATGCAGGTATATCAGGACACATCACATGGAAAGCTGGAGTTGGAATTCCATTGAAGATCATGGTATATATAGGTGTGTAAGATGAAGAAGGAACAACTCTTTTTTTTTTTTTGCTGTTTTTTTTTTTTACCTAAGTGCATCCTCTTCCGGCCCTTGTGGTGGGGAAGTAGCATGGGTTCGAATTCCACATCAGGAACAATCATGGGCTCAATCCTGTATGCTACTGGGTCAAACTACAAAAGAAAGGGTTTGCAGATATTACAATCTGTCCATTTTCTATACTACCTTTAATCCCAAAGGAAGCATGCAAACCATTTTAAAGAAGAAATTAATGCCACAAGTAAAAGAGTATTACACTTTTTTTGAAGGAGTGGGAAAGCCGCAGATCACATGTGGCTTTGTGGATCCTCTACAGATTGATTTCAAATTCTGATGCATAATTTGCTTCTGAAATTCAGTGCCGAAGAACCCTTATTTTAAGAGCAATTTTATTTTGTTTTAATTTGTTCTAAATTTGTTTGTTTATTCCTTGACTTTGATTCCACCCCCCCTCCCCCTTTCTTTCATTTGGAAAACTTAAAAGATATTTTCAAGAGGCTTTGGCACATTTCCATTTTTTTTCCTGATCATCTCTCAGCAGTATTCATCTTCCCAGAGTTGATTTCACATTGTTACAAGAAAATTTTCTATCACACAATCTTGAAGGCAGTCCTCATTTAGCAACCATAATTGGCAACTTTTCATTAAGTAAAGCAATTGCTAAGTGAAACCACAACTGTACTAATTACCATACTTCAATTTTCTTTTGTTTTACAGACTACAAAGGCTGCAAATGTGAGCATTGGTTGCAAAGTTACCTTTTTACCACCATCATAATTATGAACAGTCACTATAGAAAGCAATCACTAAATGAGGACTACCTGTATTATCTTGACACCAGGATAATAACCATCCCTATCAAAAAAATCTTAACTTTTTGTCTTCTACACTGATTTTTTTAATGAAAATGGGTAAATGAGGACATTGATTTAAATTGCAGATCTTTTTCTGTTTGGTTTGAATAAACTCTACCATTTGGGTTTTTACACCTGTGTATTATTACAATGCCATTTTTGTTTTATATTGAGCTGCACTTTTCATTAAGCTGCCCAGAGGGCCTTTTGAGCCAACAGCAAAGCTTAAGCATTGCCAATTAATAAATAAATCTTCAGAAATCAATACCTCCACCCATGACTGAAAAGTAGCAAATGATTAGGAGAGGTAAACTTTATTTTCCAAACTGCTCTATCCTAATTCTAAATGGACGGTTAACCTAAGCACCAATACAGGATGAGATTATCTCCAGAAAGGGTGCATTAAGGTTTGTCTAATTTAGAAGCTGCATAATTTACAGATTGGATTCTTCAAGATTGTATTTCTTTCCAAATGTTACATGCTTTTGAACAGGCCAGAATTTGGATGGATATGTGTCTGTAAGCAAAGTGCCACAGAACCTTGGTTCTCTCTACATTCCATCTCTCTTATGATTCTTGGTTTTCTTTTACCTTTTTTTCTAAGGCTGGCAGATTTGTTAATTTCTCATCAGTTACATGGATAACCAAAATCTTATTCCATACTATGCAGATATCTGCCACCCAGTGAACATTGTAAACTAGCCATATCTGAGTCCCATCAATTTCAATAGGACTTGAATCAAGTTAGCCATGATCTATTTGAGCAGCAATGCAGCCCACTGTAATTTTCTCTTTGTACTCCTTGGACAAAGGAACAAGAAAAAATACTCAGACGTACAGGATGAAAGATATTGAAGAAGCCTTTGCAGGTAGGCAGAGTGTAGGTTGGATCAATCCTATTCACGCCTCGTACAGTGAGAAACATACCAATGGGTGAGCCAAAAGCAAAAAAAATCTGTGGACTGTAGATAAGCTGAGGGTAGTTTGCAGAGACCTGGTGGAATAGAAATAGAATTGAGTTTGCAGGGAACAAGCAATTCCATTCTTTCTGTCTGTCTGCCCATCCATCTATCCAAAATACTAGCATATGTTAATTCAATTAACACGTATGAAGAATTTACTTCCTCCTTATATCATATTGATCTGTGGGACTCATTTACAAAAATTACAAACGTCCATAATGTAAAATCCAAACAGAAACATGCTGCAAAAAAAAAAAAAAAAAAAAGGCTTATCTTCCCAGGGCATCTTCCCTTCAAGACATATTTATCTAAAAGCCTCAGAATTTTCAGACAGTCCTCCAAGCTACATACAGTATTTTCTGAAACAGGAAAATATTTTGTAGCTTGGGCATTTGCATAATGAGTTGTGGAATGAGGCTGGAGATAGAACAAGCAAGGATGAAAGAATGTAAACAAAGATAGCAAAAAATAAAAATGATGGGCATTTAGTGTGATACTTCTGCCCCCACCCCAATGAAGGATCTGATATGAGATAATATGGTCTAGGCTCAAGTCTTGGCCCAATTAGCAGCGATCAGAAAAAATATTTCACATAATCTATATAAATGTAATGTTTTTGCCTGCATGACTTTTTGAAAAAGTAATAGAATTTTTTAAATATTTTTTTGATGTATTATAGGTAGTCTTCCACTTACGACAACAGTTGGCACCAGAATTTCCACTGATGAGCAACGACAGTTGTTAAGTGAGTAGCACCAATTTTACGAACTTTTTTTTGCCATGGTCCTTAAGCAAATCAATACAGTTGTTAAATGAATCACACAGTCATTTAACGAATCCAGCTTCCCCCACTGACTTTGCTTGCTGGAAACCAGCTGGGAAGGTTGCAAAAGGTGATCACAGGACCCTGGGAAGCTGCAACTGTTGTAAATACATATCGGTTGCTAAATGCCTGAATTTTGATCATGTGACCTTGGGGATGCTGTGACAGCCGTAAGTCCAAGGACTAGTTGTCAGTCACTTTTTTCAGTGTTTTTGTAACTTTGAATGGTCGCTATACAAATGGTTATAAGCCAAGGACTAACTGGGTTTAAATAAAATGTAAAGCAAAAAAACACCACAAGACCATAATGCTCTGCATCTCTACAGCATTCAAGAATTCACTAATTGCACTGTGCTATGTGATTTTGGTTGTCTGGTACCAGATTAACGTTATGTGTGAATTCAGCTATCATGGTTCATTGAACAGAAAATTATTACTCCAATCAGTATTTGCATGAAGTGTGAATTCAGATCTTGTATGTTTTGCAGCCTGGTCATTACCTTGGTTCAGCTAAACCTTCTGAACACTTCAATCAAATTCTGTTTCTGTTGTCTATTAAAGTTACCTGTCCCATTACAACACCTGGATGTCTGCAACTGGTTTCTGCACATGTGGGCGTTGCAGGTGTTTCCTGATTGGCATCTCCACCTTCTTCAGCAGCTCCGGAGGTTAGTCTTAAAGTCTACAACGAAAATAATTTTAACTTAAAAAAAAAAAATCAGTTGCTTTCAAATCTCCTGCTACTTCAACAATAGGAGGATTTAATTATCTGTATTGTATTATTCTGCCTAGAACATATTAAAGGCTTCAGAAGTTTATATTTTCCCACAACCTCATTATTGAATGATCTGAGAAAAACCAAAAGGAAGAAGCAAAAGGTTAAACTGATGCAAGGGCTCCACCAAGATCAGCAATGTTGGGTCATACAAAGCACTTTTATCTGGAAAAGCAGCTGGAAGGTGGTGTGACCCCAGTGGGAAAATGCATCAGGAGTGAAAAGGGTCTAAGCACGAACCCAAGAAGCATGGAAAACCGTCATCATGAAGAGCACGTTTTTCAACTATTGAATTTGCTGGTGGTGATGGCTGTCAATTAGGTAGTATTTAGAAAGTCTAATGAGGATTACATCCTTAACAACAATGGCTGTGTAACACTATCCAGTTGGGAGTTTTATTTCTTTAGCATAAACATGACAGAGGAAAAGTAAGCTTATACATACAATCCATGTAATTTTATATAAGACCTCTAAGGAGATACAGTAGTGGCCTCATAACTGTATATATACAGATAATCCTCAATTTATGATCATAATGGAGCCTGCCCATCAAGGTTGCAAGTCATGATAGTTGTAAAATTGGTCACCAAATGATCAACTTGATTTTAGGACTTTCTTTGCACCAGTTAAGTAAATCAATGCCTTGCTATGGGCCACTTTTGCTGAAAATTGGAAGTTATTGCTGGTTTTGGGGAAAATTATTGTAAAATGGGGTCATATGATTGTGGAACACTGCAATTAGCCATGAAGTGGATTAGGAGCCTGGATAGCTCAGCAGACTAATGCATTGTAATTTAACTCCAGCTGTCTGTAATTAGTAAGTTCGAATCTTGCCAGGCTCAAGGTTGACTCAGCCTTCCATCCTTTCTAAGGTAGGTAAATTGAGGACCCAGATTGTGGGGGCAATAAGCTGACGTTGTAAAAATATACAAAAGTATGAAGGCTATTGTTTAATGCATTGTAAGCCGCCCTGAGTCTCCAGAGAAGGGCGGCATATAAATCAAATTTAAAAAAAAAAAAGAATAGTAGGCTGGTTGCCAAGTGCCCGACATGCAGTCACATGACCAAAGGGTGTGACGGTCAGAACTTCAGAACCAGATTATAAGAATCCCCAGGGAAGCCTATTGTAACTTCAAACAGTCACTAAGTGACCAGTCATAAGTCAAGGACTACTGTAGCTAATGGAAAACACAGAATTTTAATTCCAAGGTAGAGACAAGAAAGCAAAAATGAAAGAACAGTGACAAAGTATTCCTTCTGACTTAGGTGATGAAATTAACACAACATGTCCCAAAGCATAACCTTATTGCTATGTCCTCGAAGATGCACATTTCAGTGGCTCAAAGGCTTACACAAGGCATACCTGATAGCTGCTTCTCTTCCTTAAATAGTGGAGGATCTTGATTCTGGGTCCCAAGGGGATCCCCATCTCTTTAAGCTCCTTGTCTGTGCACAAGGCCTGCACATAAGAATTCCACAGTCAGAAACACAGTTCTACTACAAACAGGATACAGAAAGGAAGAAGGAAAGGGGCAGGGCTTAGGCTGTCCTTCTACGTGGCAATTTCAAGAGGCAATTTAGCTTTGTAAAACCAACATACTAATCCCAAACAAAACAAAGGGAGTCTGCAAAGCCCAGAATCGGGAAACACTGCAGAAAAGGTGACATCTGAGTCACAGTCCATAAGCTTTTCCATAAGCAATTCCTGTGACCTTCCCTAGTTCACAGACTAAGTACTGTTGCCCAAAAGGCAATGACTTTGAAATGCCACACTACAAAAGAGTAAGAATGAGAATAATTAAGTGCTTCTCCAAAGATTCTAGCACAGAATGATTGTGTGTGTGTATGTATGTATGTGTGTGTGTGTGTGTGTGTGTTAAATAATATTTTCCTTAACTATAAAATTGGGACATTCTTATAAATGCACTTGGATTTCTAAAGCAAGACAAAAGTAATATAAATAAATGGGAAAGGTAGGATGTTATATCTTGCCAAAGAAGTATCTAATTCTGAACATGAACTACTATCCCAGATGATGATCTCCAAGTAGATCCAAACAAAAATTCAATGGAAAAAAAAATTGCTCAACCATATCTACCACCCTCTGGTAATTATTGACCTAAAGTTTATTTGCCTTAAGAGGCCATGCTGAAGACAGATATATAAAAGCTAGCAGCATCCATGTTCTAGGTAACAGAAGCAACCCCAGTTTCATTTACCAATGCTCGATTGTCCATTTTTTCCTTCTCAAACACAGCATAATATTCAGAAAGATCAAGTTCTGCTAAGATGTCCTTCATAGATTTGTTGACTTCCTGATCCATTGCCAGTCTTTGTAATCCCTGTGAAAAGTTAATTGGGAAGCTTTTAAGGCTCCTGGTTTCCTTCAGTTTAGGAAGCTTGCAAATGTTATCACTGAAATAAATGATCAAATTGTGGAATTTTACAAATGATTCTCCTAATACTGAGTTGTAGAACCTGTTTGGTGTAGTGGTTAAAGCCTCAGACTAGAAACTAGGAGACTTCTGAATTCTAGTGTCATAGGTAGAATTCCAGGTGTGTGACCTTGGGCCAATTACTCAGGCAGTTGTAAACCACCTTGCCAAGAAAACTGAAGGGACTTATCCAGGCAGTCTCCGAGAATTGGATAGAATCGAACACAAATAAACAAACAAACAAACAAATGGTTAAATCAAAGTTCAATCATGCTGGGAGCTTGTCAACCTTTATGTCTATGGAGATTCTCAGTCATGGTTGTCCCAAAGGTGCTTTTTTCAAGAGGCAACGGAACTTTCTGTTTTTTCTTTGAAGGTGTTTCGCTTCTCACCCAAGAAGCTTCTTCAGCTTTGAAGAAGTTTCTTGGATGAGAAGTGAAACATATTCAAAGAAAAACCAGAAAGTCCCATTGCCTCTTGAAAAACCTTTACTAACTTTGAAGTCCATTGTTTAACCAAACATATATAAGCTGCCCATCTCAGGCAATGATTCTGGGTGGCTTGCAATTCAAAAAATATATAATGTAATTAAAATATTAAATACAATTTAAAACACTAAGAACACTAAATTCAAATCTAATCCAGCCCAGAGAAACAGCTTAAATATACTGTAATTTCATTAAGGAAAACAATTAAAGATTTATTTAATCCTCCTACAGACAGATAACAAAACACTTATTGATAGCTGAAATCCTATATCACCTTATACAGGTAGTCCTGATAGACCACAATTTTTTTTTATAAAAAGTTTTTTTTTATTTTTTACACATACAGACACACAAACATACAATGTATTTTTGCTGAACAGAGTATTTGGCTGGTTAACAAATTTAAACAGTTTTTAGTCCTTTCAACTAAAATTACAATTTCTATACCTCCTTTTTGCCATAGTATTTATTTTCATCTATTTTTTTTACCAATATTACCCTTCATTTTCATCTCTAATTTTAACCAAGTTCCATTTTTCCCTTCTATTCTATATTAAACCCCTTCACATTGTTTTTATATACATCATCAGATTAATTAATTTTGTGGTGTTACAGTTGTTCAATTCTTATAGAAATAGTAAACCCACTTATTCTATAACATACATTTCCTTAAATAATATAGTCCAACATTTTAATATAAATCAATTAATTATGTAAATATCTTTCATTTATATATTCAAACAAGAAAAAAAAGAATATAAACATGGATATTCCAATTAGTTCCATTTTCATACATCAAATAATTTTCCCCATGTTCCTCCAAACCACATCTTAATCATTTCTACTTTCACCACGATATGCAATTAAAAATATTTCATTTATTACAATTTCCTTAGTTAAATTTAAAAATATTCTAGCTGTTATCCTCTCATCATATAGCTTTCCCCATGTATTGTTCCAAATCCTCACTTAATCATTTCTACACACACTACCGTAAACCATTAAAAGTATTTCAATTGTTACAATTTAAACTTAAATTCGTATTTCTAAAAAGAAACTCATCATTATCTAGATTTCAAAAATACAAATGATAATATTCCAATTATTATTCAATTCATTTTCACCATATGATTTACCATTATTCCTTACTACAATTCGTATTTCAGTTCTAGATATATACAGTACATCATATTTCCTTTTCATTTCTTTTTTCTGTTCTCCAGTGGTGGGATTCAAGTAATTTAACAACCGGTTCTCTGCCCTAATGATTTCTTCCAATAACCAGTTCGCCAAATTACTCAGAAAGTTAACAACCGGTTCTCCCGAAGTGGTACAAACTGGCTGAATCTCACCACTGCTTTTCTCCTTTTCATTTTTATTTTTACCTTTTTCTTTCCCCTTTTTTCCTGTGCTTTAAAATCCTGATCTCTCCTGTTTTGTTTTGTTCCCCCTCTCTTTTCTCTCTCTTTTTATTTCACCACTGTTTAGCCCAGTATTATCATTCTGTATTTCAAAGTTCTGGATTCTTCTATTCTGCCCTATGTTTCCTGTTGTTTTCCACTCTTTTTCTCTCTTTTTTATCTTTTCACCGTAAATCCCAGTGTAATCATTTAAATTCTTTATATTCTTTCTGTTCCACCCTTCTTTCCTTATTTGTCTCTTTCTATCCTCTCTATTTTTTTCATTGTTAATCCCAATGTAATCTCTAAAAACCTCCTTTTTATTATTACTATCCACATATTCAGTTACTTTTTCATATTTAATCACATTGTCTTTTCTTCTTTATTTTCAGCCTCTGTGATTTGCTTCTCCATCTTTATTTCCTTGTCAGCTTGCATATGCTCTACCTCAATTTTTATGTCCTCAGATTTTAATTCCCCATGGAGCAGTATAGTTATTTCTTTTATTTCCATTTTCCATGACAAGTACATTGATTTGATCATTTCTCTAATTTCCTGCGCCATTTTATTCTTTTTGAGTTAGTATTATTCCAATTTTAAAATTTCAATTGTATTCCTTTTTTTTTTCAAAGTCAAGCCGCTTGCAGACAAAAGAATCCTCCCCAAAAGTTCTCATGGCTGTTATCTGTAAAGTTCACAATTTTCCAAAACAAAGACCAAGTTGCAATGTTCCTTTTTGCTCCTGAAGGTGTCTCTCTGCAATCCACAATTTCCAGTTATCTAATAAGTATCCATTTTGTTTCAATCTACATTAACAATCTTAACTAGCTTCTCTTTTTCTTTTTAGCTTTAAAAATACCAAATCAGTTTTATAGTCCAGTCCAAATTTAAACAGCTCTTTTCACTTCTTTTTTCCTTTTTTCTTTTGTTTATACAACACTTCTATTACAGGGCTTATTGTCCATTCTCTTTTATTTTTCTTAAAATTCGAAAAAAGAAAGGGGGAAAAAAGGATCTATTTCTTTCTTTCTGATCCTTTACTCAATCTTGGGGTGATTTCTCTCGTTTTTAAAATTTTCCAAATTATTTTCCAAATAGTTTTGTTTAAAAGTCAATCTTCTATTCGGGTTTTTGTCCCTGTAAAATTACACTTCAACATCCTCTTTTCTTCCCCCCCCCCCCATGCTCATTAGCCACTGTTTTTTCGTTAGGGGTATTCAGGTTTAAAGATTTTTTTCTTATTGTTGTTTCACTTGTGAGTTGGCTGTCACTCACCCGGCTTCAAAAAACTCCGTTCCGTTCACCGCTCCTGCTCAATACTTAGTCCAGTTGCCCCAGCTCCGTGACAACCGCAATGGCTGCCGCCCCCCGCAGCCGAATCATAGAGAGTTTCCTCTGACCTTCGAGGAACTTTCCTGTTCCTCTTGGTCTTCTGGGGTGCCTCTCCTTCATCCCCATCCCTACAGGACGGTTCCGGTCCGAAGACTCCTTAGTGGCAGTTCGTCAGTCTGGGTTTAGCGGTCTGAGCCCACTAATTCCCTGACTGTCTTGCCATGACGCTTCCGGTCAAATCCTGATAGACCACAATCAAGTCCAAAATTTCTGTTGTTAAGTGAGACATTTTTTAAGTGCATTTTGCCCCATTTTATGACCTTTCTTGGCACAGTTGTTAAGTGAATCACTGCAGTTGATAAATTAAGTGAATCTGGCTTCCCCCATTGACTTTGCTTGGCAGAAGGTCGCAAAAGGGGATCACATGATCTTGGGACACGGCAATGGTCATAAATATGAACCAGTTGCCAAGCATCTGCATTTTAATCACATGATCATGGGAATACTGGAAATGTTGTTAACTGTGGAAAACTGTCATAAGTCACTTTTTTCAATGCCATTGTAACTTTGAACAGTCATTAAACAAACTGTTGTAAGTCGAGGATTACCTGTAGAGCCTAAGCTTCATTAGAATCAATGAGAATTTTTTTACACAGGTTTTGCTGTAATCCTCTCCCAGTGGAATTTCTAAATCCAAAAATATGATTAGAATGTTTCCATCTCATTCCATATTTCCTTAGAAAACCCTGGGGAATCTATAAAGATTAGCGCCTTACTCAAAACTAGGGAACAACTAAGTTTAACTAAAGCCATATGATGGTTGTCCCAAAGGTGCTTTTTCAAGAGGCAAGTCCAGTTTCATCTTGAAAAAGCACCTTTGGGATAACCATGACCTGGATGACTGAGAACCTCCATCGACCATACTATGGTTCTTCTCCCAGGACTACCGACAGTATTTCTGAAGATTAGAAAGTTATCTTGGCTAAATGAAAGCACACTGTGAAAATATCAGTGAATCTGGGCTTAACACAAATTGAAACAACAGAATTAATATAAACATGTACCTCTTTTTTTTCTTGTTCATCAGGTGTCCATTTCTGATTTGTGAGAAGATCAAATAATATAAGAGACCCTAAGAAAAGAACATCATGAGCAGGTATTAATGTCTTGGACAAAATAACAAATTGGGGGTGTCAGAACTTGACAAAGGTTCCAACCTTCTCAATCTATAAAATATAGATCCATAATTCTTGTTAGTTTTAAAAAAGCAATAATGGAGAAATTATTGATTTTACAATTTGAAAAGAACAACAAATGGAAGAAACTAGTTTTTTAAAAAAATCTATAACCTAGGAATCTTATCAAGGATTTTTTTAACTTTGTACAAAAAAAGAAGACAAAATCCTTCACAGGTTTAGGTTCTAATTATTTTTTTTGCTATACAGAAATGTATTATCAGTATATAACCCACTAGACATAAAAATGCAAGGAGAGGAACAAATCAACCAGCACTGCAAATTTTTAATCAAGTGGAAAAAAAGCTGCATACATTACATTCTGAAAAACTTGTGTTATGAAACACAAAGATCTAGTTTCAATACAAGATTTTAAATGGATTTTAAGATTTTAAGTGGAATAGGTAATAAGTGACCCAGTTTGTCCTGTTCTATATATATTTGAATAATGACAGAGCTCATCCCCAGATTTTATTTATTGATTTTTAAAATTTATATGCTTGCCCATCCTGCTTTATCCCAAATGAAATGATTTTAGAAGTCCTTACACCAAATAAGACCACTATTGACTTGACCAGTGTTTCCAACCTTTCCAGCTTTGTTGACCATGGAGGAAGGGGGAGAAGGGTTCCGTGCACGCAGCTGGCAAACTCATGTGTGCGCAGCTCCATTTGTGTGAGCAGTGCACTCAGTACCCACCATTCACGTAAGTGGAACATGTGTGCGCAAGCTCACCCACTAGTTGTATGCTGTTTGTGCAGTCCGTGGGCCGCGGCCCCAAGGTTGGGAACCCCTGAACTAGATTACCTAGATGTAGTCACCTGGGATTTCCAGCCACATTTTTTCCTAGAAAGGTCAGAGAATAATCTGAATGCAAGACAAGTACTCTATTATGAATTGCTCAAGATCATTAATACTTGATTAAAACAATGTATTTGGTTTTAATTCTTTTTCCTGTGATCTGTATATGTTTCAACTGTAAATTAATTTAAGATAATCATGCATATATTGTGCGCGCTCTGGAAATTTTTTTTCTATGTTGATCGAAGAGTCCAAAACATTTCTAGTCCATTATATTGTAAACTAGCTGAATACCCGTGCTCCACTGCAAAACTATGTGATCGGGCTTGATAAATCGATACTTATAGCTTGAAAATTAATGAGTAGTTACAATCAGCCTCTCCTCTCCCCATCTCAGCCTTGCCCCACAGAAGCCTCCCCTAGCCTATCCCCTTCTCTCCCTCAGCTTTCCCCACAGAAGCCTCCCCTATCCTAATCCCTTCTTTCCCTCAGCCTTGCCCCACAGAAGCCTATCCCATCCTATCCTATCCTATCCCCCTTCTCTCCCTCAGGCTTGCCCCACCGAAGCCTCCCCTATCCTATCTCCTGCTTGCTCCTGTGAAAGTAAAACTGAAACTGAAACTCCTCTCCTCTGTTTGTGTTTTGCATTTGGAACAGATTTCTTTTCAGGTGGGGAGGGGAATAGAACTCCTTAGCATCAGAGGGCTGTTTGGAAAGTGAAACAGTATTTGCTGTGTGAGCAAGGAGGAGACAAGAAGGAGCCTGGCCCTGGCTTAGCTCAACTGTTCTGTAGTAAAGCTGCTTGCTGCTGTGAAAGTAAAACTGAAACTGAAATTCCTCTCCTCTGCTTGTGTTTTGCATTTGGAACAGATTTCTTTTCAGGTGGGGAGGGGAGTAGAACTCCTTATCATCAGAGCATGTTAATAATAATATAGAAAATACTAATGCTCTGATGGTCGTTTCAAAAAATCCTTTCTTAGTGAGCAGCTAGAAGCCAAGAGGAACATACGTGGCAAATTTCAAGTTTGTAGGCTTTACAGTTCTGGAGATTTTGTGATGATGCGTGAGTGGTATTTCGCTTTTATATATATAGATAATATACTATATGCTAATAGACTTTTCATCAAAGTAAGAAAAATAATTATACCTAAGCTATGGCCGGCTATGGAGACGCCTCCTTTGAAATCAGGATTTCTCTCCAAAAAGAGCAGGTAGATCCGGTTCATTTCTGATGCAACCGTATCCACAATGGTTTGACAGTAGGTAGAGCTGTTGTAGAAAAACACATCCAGGATGGTATCATTGATGAAGTGACGTAAGCGGTTGATGCTTGGCAAGGTAATTCTCTCCAAATTTCTGTGAGTAAAGCAGAGAAGGACATTTAGAAAGAACAGTGATTTAAACAGTTCCCACTGACCACTGTCATTTTTCCTCTTAGTATTCCAACTTCTATATTCTGCCACTGAAGTTTTTGTTATTGTAAGGAGGCTTCACTACAAAAGCTGGATCAAAATAAAACTCACTAATAAAAATACTAAAGTACTCTTGTGATTGGTTTTATTAACCCATAAGCACAATTTAATTCAATGAACTTCCAAAACAACATAATGAGAATTGACCTGGAAATTAATTGTCTGTAATGTCTACATCTATCACACAATTCTTATCAAGGAAAGGATGATTTGTGGCTTGGCTTGGCTTGGCTTGGCTTGACTGAGATCACAGGAGATCTGGAAGAGTGAGGTAATATATCAAACTCTGAGACTAAGGAAATCAGATCTATTTTATCTATTTTATATACATTGTATAGAGTCCCCAAAAGTCTAAAATGCAAATAATCTATTTTTATTGCCTGCTCTTGCCAGTTACAATTGTAGCATTTTATGAAATGAAAAATATCTTTGTAGATCTCAGGCTATCTTCAACCTATACAGAAGCATTACAAAATGCACTTACACATCTACTCCCGTGTGTAAAGTACTGTGCCAGTTCACTGGAATAAATTCAACTCGACCAATCTGTTGTTGTTCCTGAGCTTTCTTGAAATGGGTTGAAAGCATGTTCAAGGAAACGCTGCGGAAGTCGTTGACTGAAGAAGAAGCAGATGACACTATTTGGAATCAAGGTAGCTATTACTGCACACTTAACAATGGGGAAGGAAAATTCAATTTCCTGGCAAGACCAGAAGTAGACTCAAATGGGAAACCAGAACAGGAAGAAGGGATCAATTCCTCTTTCTCAGCACTGTTTATTAGCATGCCTCATTACAAGTAACTTAAGGCACAACAACAACCAAGAAAGGTATGTTGGGTTGAGACAGAGTGATTGGCCCAGTCACCCAGCTAGCTTTCCTGCTTAAGGGGGGGGGGACTAGAAGTCAAATTCTCCTGGTTTTTACACCAGACTGTTCCAATTTATTTTTAGGGGGAACAAACACAATAAATGCAGAAACAAGGCTTCTCTACATGTCATCTACTGTAGTCCTAAAGTGTTTGTAAAAACGGTGCCTTCAAATCAATTTTGGCTCCTGGTTACCCCATAGAGATGCCTATGAAGTTTTCTTAGCAACACTTTTTTTTTGGAAATAGTTTGCTCTTGTCTGCTTCTTAGGCTGACAGATAAGAACTGGCTGGCTTGTGCCTAAGGCGGGACTAGTATTCAACAATTTCTATCTGGTTCCTGAAAACCACTACATCAAACTGGTTCTGTAAGCAGTTTGTAACTCATATTTATTAAAAAGAGAAGTCATTAGTCCTAGCAGTAGCAGCAATTGCCTGATTCTTGTTCTTCTCTCCAGTTATGATTCTGGAAATTTAGCATTTCCAGAGATACATTTTCTCAGAAGATTTGTAAGAAGTTCCCCCTAGAAGCCTCCTCATTGGCATGTTACTGTACAGGCAGTTTCTATAACAAGGTTACTTCACTAATGTATTTGCCCCTCCAAACTGTACTTATGCAATCCATTTTATGCAATCTATGCAGTGGGACCATTTTATGCAATAGGACAAGATGGACTTGAAACTCATTAACCTTAAAATGCTAGATTCATTGTGAAAAAGTGTGAAAAAGGGAAATGTCCAAGCAACCGCTTCAACTGCTTCTTCATTTAAAAATTAAAATGATAACAGCATTATGTAAACATTACTTTGGAGAACCTGGATTGCAAAGGATGTCATTGCTTAAGTCCCACCTCCTACAATACCAATCAAGATTTATTGATGCTTGTCTTAACACAATGTAATTTATATTTTCACAAATCTTGAGTCATAAGCTTTCATGGATCACAGTCAACAGAAACACAATCTTTATGTCATAGTAAAATGTGTTTTAAAGGTGTTGTAAAATTAATTCCCAAATAATTCTCAACAAAAGAATCCCATGTAATTGAGGGCTCCCTAATATGAAGCAACCATTATCGTTTGGGCATATCTTTCTTCGGAATCTGGCTCATCTCCTGGTAATTGCAATAGTAGCTAGAAATAAATGATTTCTCAACATCAAAGTCTCTTACCAAGTTGATTATAATGATGATAACAATGCTAAACCTATAATTATTGTGGAATAAAAGCAACTAAAAGGCATTGGTATAAATTAGTGGGTATGTACAGGTGGTCCTTAACTTAATTTGGTGATTGTTCAAAGTTATAACACCACAGGAAAAAATGGCTTAGGAAAAGCCCTCACACTTATGAGCATTGCAGCATCCCCATTGTCATGTGATCAAAATTCAGATGCTTTACAACTGGCATATATTTACGCCAGGGTAATGTGATTTACCCTGATCTCTCCAAGATGGCGCCTGCCACCAGAGAGATTCTCTCCTCACACAGTTTCCCGCCAAACAAAATGGCCGCCAGCTCCCTTCTGTGGAGCCAACTTCCCCCAAGATGGAGGCTCCCCTGGGCACTTTGCCAGAACCACGAGCCAGGCCTACCCCAGCTCCACGGTCCAGGCCTACGACGCCAGCCAGTCAGTTCAGCACTCCAGCAGCCCAGAGGACCACTCCGAACCTACAAGCCCCTTGCCGGGCCGTGCCTACCATGGCAAGCATCAAAGAAGCCATAGAGACCCTGGTTGCCATTCACCTTCCTAGTTGACTTCCAATGAGCAAAATTGGGGGGACGGATGGACTGGATTTGTTTAATGACTGATTTACTTAACTGCAGTGATTTGTTTAAAAACCATGCCCCAAAAATAGCAAAATTGAGTACAACTCCCTTAACAACCATGTTGCTTAGCAACAGAAATCCTGATCCCAGTTGTAGTATTAAGTTGAGGTTCATCTGTATTAGTAGCTCAGGTCTGCAAACCACATAGCATCCACTTGTACAGGAGGGCAAATTTGGAAAAACCTTGCTTTATATGGTTAATGGTCATGATAATATCTGTCAATTCAACAAACCCCAATTCCTTTTGGGGATGCAGAACCAGCAACTTTTCTTTTTTGCACTTACCACATTGAACGATACTCCGGAATCGAATATCACAAGCTGGTCCAATTCCATGAACAACAAAAACTAAATGATCAATTTGTGTTGGTTCCCCTGAAACAAACAATCAAGAATCTACTCAGGGTGCTGCTTCCAAAAAGATACCAAATCTTATTATATCTGGAGTGTCTTGGTTATTTGCAAATTAAAAATGCTGGAACCAGATTAAACATTTGATAATATTCAAGCTTATTCCAGTTGATATTATTTTTAGAATGGAATGGAATAGAAATGAGGATGGGGATGGGACAGAATGGAACGAAACGGAACAGCACAGCTTCATTTGGCCAAGTGTGATTACACACAAGGAATTTGTTTCCAGTGCAGAATCTCTCAGTGTACAGTACATGCAAAACAATAGAAAAATCAATCAATTACAATAAAGCTGGAAGGGACCTTAAAGGCCTTCTAGTCCAGCCCCCTGCTCAAGCAGGAGACCCTATACCATTTCAGACAAGTGACTGTCTTAAAAACCTCCAGTGATGAAGCATCCACAACTTCTGAAGGCAAGCTATTCCACTGGTTAATTCTTCTCACTGTTAGGAAGTTTCTCCTTAATTCCAGGTTGCTTCTCTCCTTGATTAGCTTCCATCCATTGTTGCTTATCCTACCCTCTGGTGCTTTGGAAAATAAGTTGACCCCCTCTTCTTTGTGGCAGCCCCTCAAATACTGGAATACTGCTATCATATCCCCCCTAGGCCTTCTTTTCTCTAGACTAGCCAAACCCAAATCCTGCAACTGTTCTTCAAATGTTTTAGTCTCCAGGCCTTTGATCATCTTAATTGCTCTTCTTTGCACTTTTTCCAAAGTCTCAACATCTTTTTTGTAATGTGGTGACCAAAACTGGATGCAGTATTCGGATGTGGTCTTACCAAGGCTTTATAAAGCAGTACTAATACTTCACGTAATTTTGATTCTATAGCCGTTTATACAACCAAGGATTGCATTAGCTTTTTTGGCTGCTGCCACACACTGCTGGCTCATGTTTAAGTGATCATCCATTAGGACTCCAAGGTCCCTCCCACAGTTACTGTTTTTGAGCCAGGTTTTGCCTAATCTGTACTTGTACCTTTGGTTTTCCTGCCCAAGTGTAAAACCTTGCTTTTTTCCACATTAAATTTCATCTTGTTGGATAGGGCCCATTGTTCAAGTCTGTCAAGATCTTTTTGGATCTTGAACTTGCCTTTGGGGGTGTTGGCTATTCCTGCCAACTTAGTGTCATCTGCAAATCTGATGAGTTCCCCTTCTAATAATAGTCATAATAATGACACCAAGAGGAGAAAGTAGTATAAAGATGAGAAGGATAATAGTAAAACAGCCATACTACATGCATAAATATACTTTGACATAAGACAGTCTACAAATAAACAGTTATACAGATTCTGCTGTTCCTGTTCCTTTCTTCTGTTCTGTTCTCTTTACTTTTAAAAATCTTGCTCAGAATAATTTTCTAAAAATATGTAATACTTTCTTAATGTTTGTGTCATGTTTCCAATTTGTGTTAAGAAATAATCCCTGAGCACTCCTTGAGCAAAAGCATATTAAACAATTAAAGTGTGTTCCAAACAAAGATGAAAATAATTATCCACCATGAGGGATTTCAACAGATATGTTGTCCACTCCTCTCTTCACAGTCCTTGGCCGGCCTTGTTCTGCAGGACTCACACCCCAGTCGTCTGTAACTGCTACTGGTTGGTAATGTACCATTAACTTGAAGGAAAACAAGAAAAGCAAATCAGATCAACTAATCTGTGCTTTAATTTTTGTAGCACTGCAGAGAGGCAATTGAGAGTGATCAGGTTATGAAACAGCTACATTTATTCAAATATTTCTTAAATCCATTTAAAAACAGTAAACAGTAAACAAACGTCTGCCTCCCAGTCATTTCCCAAAGCCTGGCAGAGCTAAAAATACAAATTTTTGCTGGTCTCCAAAATGAGACCAAAGAGCAATGAAAAGAAACCACTTGAGAGACCCACAGCATTCCACAGTCATTGAGTCACAATAAAAAAAGCTCAAAGTTTAATAGAAACCAACCTTGGCTCTTGGAAAGAAAGCAACCTCAGCTGACCTGAGAATCCTTAGGAGAAAAAGAATCCTCCTTGCTCTTGTCCTACTAAGTTACAACAGGCAACTTATAGCAATCTAGACATTGCTGAACTACCCTTCCTAGCATCCGTCCCAATTGGTCATGTCCCTGGAGATGGGAGCAATTATAGCTGTCAGGAATACAAGTAGTCCTCGACTTACGACCACAATTCAGCCCAAAATTTCTGTTGCTAAGTGAGACAGTTGTTAAGTGAACTTTGCCCCATGATATGACGTTTCTTGCCGCACTTGGAAAGTGAATTGTTGCAGTTGTTAAGTAACAAGGTTGCTATGTGACTCTGGATTCCCCCACTGACTTTGCTTGTCAGAGGGTCACAAAAGGGGTTTACCCCAGGAAATAGCAACCGTCATAAATATGTGCTAGTTGCCAAGTGTCTGAATTTTGATCACATAATCATTGGGATCTGCAATGGTCATAAGTGTGAAAAATGGTCATAACTCACTTTTTTCAGTGCTTCTGCAACTTTGAACACACTAAACACACTTGATGGCCGTGACCGGGAGGATTTTTCATCAGGTTCGCCTGATTCGCCAGTTGCGTCCCTTTCTAGATCGGGACTCGCTACGCACAGTCACTCATGCCCTCGTCACCTCTCGTCTGGACTATTGTAATGCTCTCTACATGGGGCTCCCCTTGAGGTGCACTCGGAGGCTCCAACTGGCGCAGAGTGCGGCCGCGCGGGTGGTTATGGGAGCGGCGTGGAGCTCCCATGTAACACCTCTCCTGCGCGAGCTGCACTGGCTCCCGGTGGTCTTCCGGGTGCGCTTCAAGGTTCTGGTTACCACCTTTAAAGCGCTCCATGGCTTAGGACCTGGTTACTTACGGGACCGCCTACTACCATCAATAGCCTCCCACCGACCAGTACACTCCCACAGAGAGGGGCTCCTCCAGGTGCCATCGGCCAAACAATGTCGGCTGTCAGCCCCTAGGGGGAGAGCCTTCTCTGTGGGGGCACCGACGATCTGGAACGAGCTCCCCCCAGAGATACGGAGGATTCCGGATCTGCGCACCTTCCGCCGCGAGCTGAAGACTCTTTTATTTCATCAAGCTGGCCTCGCCTAAATCTTCTCCCTTTTAAGTGCAAATTTTAAATTTTAATGTGTTTTAAAATATGGGTATTTTAAATCATGGGTATTAATTCAGCCAAGTTTATTTAATTCATTTTATTCGATTTTAAATTTTTATATGTATGTGTTTTATTTCGTGGCTGTTCACCGCCCTGAGTCCTTCGGGAGTAGGGCGGTATAGAAATTCAATAAAATAAAATAAAATAAAATAAAATAAAATAATAAAATAAAATAAAATAAAATAAAATAAAATAAAATAAAATAAAATAAAATAAAATAAAATAAAATAAAATAAAATAAAATAAAATAAAATAATAAAATAAAATAAAATAAAATAATAAAATAAAATAAAATAAAATAAAATAAAATAAAATAATAAAATAAAAATAAAATAAATAAATAAATAAATGAATGAACTGCTGTAAGTTGAGGACTATCTGTATAGCTCAGGCAGCACATTTGAGTACCATAGGTTGCCAACTCTTCCTAGAATCTTGCAAGACACTGATAACCAAGTTAACCTTTAAAAATGGAACATATTTACCCTCCCCTAACATGACACATATAATTGTTCTCCCTGCTCAATATCCTTAATACAGGATAAGGAAAATATAAGAAAACATACTGTACATATGCTGAGCAAGATATCATCTCACTCCAATTTATCAAACATTTTAATTTGTTTTTTTTAATTTAATTTGAATTTATTGTAGAATGTACAAGACCTCATGCAAGAGCTCAGGGATGTATACATACAACTCTTTCTTTCTACTTTTCTTACAACACCTCTATAAACCTCCAGATGTAATTCTAACATGCATTTCTAAACTTGTTAACTGCAACTGGAAAGCTTGTGACCTTGGGCAATATCACAGACCATTAAGAGATTTTTCCTAAAGGAAATGAAATATTTCTTGGCCTATGCTCAGGAAAATTCTCCCCTCCCGCCCCAGAGCTATTCCTTGGGCACACAAAAACTTGTGTTGTACTATGGAAACTCTCAGAACTTCCTTAATGCAGTTCATATTATTAAGAACAAGCAACATGTTTCTTGGGAAGAGAAAAACATCAACTTTACCATACCTTTGGGTTATGTAATATGATTACTTCTCTGTTTGGAGATTCCAATTTTTTCTTCCATTCATCTAAGGTCACACAAATCATATAAGTGTCCTTCAAAGGAAACCAAAATAGAATACTTTGAGAGTCAACATATTTTTTTACTTTTACATTATAAAAATCTAATTCTATGTAAATTTTACTCAGAGTTGACTACTCTAAATAAAACCAAAAGTGTTGCAAATGTCTGTCAGTATCATCCTCTCTACATTCATAGGTCAAACAGAAGATGTCTGCAGAGGGAATAGGAAGGGAAGGGAAGGGAAGGAAAGGAAAGGAAAAGAAAGGAAAAGAAAGGAAAGAAGGAAATGGAATGGAATGGAATGGAATGGAAAGGAAAGGAAAGGAAAGGAAAGGAAAGGAAAGGAAAGGAAAGAAAGGAAACTAAGCCTTGTTTTCCACCGCTGTGCTCTCTAATAAGGTTTGGTGTTTGTTTCAACAAGACTACAGCTACAGTTAAAAAAAAAACCAAGAGAACATATTGCTGCATGTTTTCCACCATATGTGTGATTAGATATTCTTCTTCACTATCATGAGAATTCTCTGTAGAGAAATTATTACTTCTTTTTTGGTTTGCATGGATTACTATTTCAAATGGCTTGATTCCACTTTAATTACTTTGAAAGCAATTCATATTTTGAGTCCCAAAATAGAAGACTTAAGGTTTTTGGTTCAGCTTCGTATCATTAGATATCAGAATCCACTGGTTAGATTTACATGCTTTCAATTTCCAACTGGAACATACTACAAAATTTACTGCTTACAATCAAACAAATGTTTCTGTTCAAACTCAGCTGATGGAGGTAATATAAGCATTTCTGAAACGATGATGTTCATCCAGAATACAAACAAATTAGTGCCTAGGAATAATATACAACTAGGTGAGGGTTAACAGAGCAAAATGTGTATCTCTTGCTGTTACCTACAGTTTTCAACTAAATTCGCCACAATGAAATTCATTGTGTCCTAAAATGTCATTTCCCTCTCAAAGGATTTGGGTAGACTTGTCCTCACTTCCAAACAAATATCCAGAATGAAACAGGTACTTTGTAAGGAAAAAGGGACTCAAAGAACATAATGCAGCAAGAAATTGGAATATGAGCCATCCTCAGGTAATCAAGCCTATCAAGTAAGCCACACATTGTTCCTTGCAGCATGATGGTCAGCATACATTTCGTTCTAAAAGCAAAGCAGAAGGGCAAGGTATCTTGCAAAATCAAGACTGGGGTTTTTTTTAAAAAAAAATTGCATTTGCAGATGATACCAAGTCAACTTGGTCATGAAACAAAGAGAAGGGAAGCTACCAATAACTAAGGAAGAAGATCCAACTGCTCCAAGGGGATGGAGAGGACTGCTGAAGAGGCAGCTCTCATACAGTCCAAATATTTCAACTGGAAAGGGCCCCCTCAGTCTCCTTTGGATCAGAAAGAGCTGAATGACCAAGGACTAAATTAGATTCAAAACAGCTGATTCATGAATGTGGCCTCCAAAACCAAAAAGTTAGTAAAATATTTTAGAATTTAAAAGAACAGTCCTTGGAGGGATCCTGATTCGGTTCAAGGTAGCGCTTTTGTTGATTTAGTGATGCCCAATTATTTACTCACTAGAAAGCCCTGGTGGTGCAGTGGTTAGAATGTGGTATTGCAGGCTAACTCTGCTCACTGCCAGGAGTTCGATCCTGACCAGCTCAAAGTTGACTCAGGCTTCCATCCTTCTGAGGTCGATAAAAGGAGGACTCAGATGTTGGGGGCAATAGGCTGATTCTGTAAATTGCTTAGAGGGTTGTAAAGCACTATGAAGTGGTATATAAGTCTAAGTGGGTTTGCTATTGCTACCCTACTTAACAAAATAAATAAATATGACAGCTCTTATCGCTTGTTCTGTAGAAGAAATATTTTCTTTCCAGGAAAGAGAACATGTGGTAGGATGAATTTAAACTGGGAAAGTATCAGAGAGAGAACTAGTCCACATAGCACTATGAGTCTAATGGAAATTTCTTGACTGATATTTATATTTCCAAATTACATAAGAGGTCTAGTCACAATGTCCCAAGGAAATCAGAAAGATTTGCCAGAAATAAAAGTAATGCAATCAAGAATATGACTCATGTTCTTAATCAACGTTACCTCTAACTGTTCACTGAAGTTTTCAGGATATGGAATGTATCTGTTGTCTTTATCGCCCTTATAAAACCAAGTACAGCGTCTTACTTCCGATTCAGCTTCTTCCCAATAAACAGAATAGCGCACCCTTTTCTTTAAGTGGACATCATACCGGCCCCCTTCGGTCGGCACAATCAGTTCCTTGCAATGCTTGCCTACAGAACACAAGGGTTATCATGAAACTAGCTGCGTACTATCAATAGGGCTTTGTTAAAAGGAAAAGGCTGAAACTGAACACAAAGATGTGGGCGTGTGGAGGACCTCTAAGCCAAAATTCATATAGTTGACAACCATATTAATTATTATTTTTTAAGAAGACACATTACCTAGATGGGAAAATGTCCAGGAAAATACACTGGATAATATTTACAAAAAATACATCAGAAGGCAAGCGGCAGTTGTCTTGTCCCTCTGTTGTGGCCTATAGTTGGATTAATCCACTCATCTCAGCTTTTCCTTATGCCCTGGAAACCCTAATTTTATATACAATATACTGTAGATTTCCAGTTTAAATGATGGCTGATCTAGCTTGAGAATATCTGTATCTCATAACGGGTTTATTTATTTTCATGCATTTGTGTTATAGGGAAGACATGGACTCTGCACAGGGTAGAGAAGATACAATTACCGGTTATTGATGGACTTTAGTTGCCATCACTCATGATCACTGGCTACACTGGGTAAAGCTGAAGTTCAACCAGATCCACTTTTAAAAGGTCCAAATCAACAACTTTATTGTGTCCTACTATACTACAAGAATCTCACCAGACTACTTGGCTTCCCCTGGGAACAACCCAGTGGTGGGTTTCTACTGGTTCGCCCCGGCTCCGCCCACCTGCCCAGACGTCATCATGGACGCTCTGCGCATGTGCAGAAGGTTCTGTGCCTGCGCAGAAGCACCGGGCATGAGCGAAGTGAGCGTGCACACACGCACGCTCCCAGTTCCGAAACTGAAGCAAAGGTAAGTGAAAACTACTACTGGAACAACCACATAAAGATTCATGGAATTTGGGAAGGGTTGACCCCCCCACTCCTTCCTGCTTAGACAAGCGTTTCTCAACAGAAAAGAACTACAATCCAACAAGATGTAGAGGGTGCTAAGCTTTTGCTTTAGATACTTTCCCCCAACAGAATGGAACTGAGAATTAAATCACATCACCCTGCAACAAATACAATTAAAATGCAGAATTAACTGCATAAAAATTAGATCTTCTTTTTGGGGCATCACATTTCTACTTACTAGACTGATAAGCTGTTTCCAACTTCTCTGAATCTTGTTCACTGAATGGAATCCATTTCTCTCTGGAATCTACTGTCCTGCAGTGGAACCAGTGAGGAGAAACAGGTTCATATTTATTGGCTGCTTCTGCTTCTACAGCTTCATAGTAAGTGGATGAATTTGAATTAGAAGATGGAGAGGCCTCTGTTGATTGTTGCTCTGTTGTGGACATTGTACCGCCTGGTACAAACATGAAAACGAAGCAAACAAGCCAAGAAAATAATGTTAAAAACTTAATTCATATTTCACTCAGTAAAAACTTATGATTTATTTTTTGTGAAAAGGGACAATAGTGTTTTTTGTCAAAAATGAAAAAAAAAAAAAGAATACTAAAAAGCTGCAAATGAACCAACAGCAACTGCAGGTGACTCACTTTTTAAAAAGCCCCTGGAACCATCTACAAATATATAGATAGCAACCTTATTACCAAGCAAGGCTGGAATGAGCAAACGAATGTAATTTTAGCTCAACTGGTTGCACTCCTGAGTCTAATTCACATACCTTTGTTGAAACTAAGCTAACAATGCAATCCTACACACACAAAAAATGCTCCTGAGTTCACTAGATTGTACTTTCAAATGTGCACAAGATCAGCACGTAAATTGTATTTTACAAGAACATGGAAGAACACTTTATGCCTAGCAACCATTCAATCAAAAATAACTTTGATACTCAACTCTATATATTTCACATACATGTGGAATATAAATCTTAATATATTTCCCTCAACAAGGGAATTTAAAATTTAACAACTAAGGGCTCCACAATTACCCCAGTGCCCATACAAAAGGGGTGTGTGAACAAAGAACATCTATAGATTGAATTGAATTTTGGCACCACAATATTTGCACTCAAGCAACACTGATCTGATTAAAAATGGTTCATGTACCCAAAATGTGTTTTTCATAATTTCTGTCTGCTCTTTTTCTGAAAATTAATGATGTGTTAATTTTCTTGTTTTCTGTTCAATTTTTTGCCTGCTTCTCCTGAAGAAACAAAATTAAAAGATACCACATGCTTTAGAGTTTAGAAACTTATAACTTCATTTGTAACAAAAAAACAATGTACAAATAACTCAAACTTTCAGAGTTCAAAGTTTACATAACAAACTTTGGGAAGCAACTCAATTACAAATCACATACTTTATAAAGTAACAAAGTAGCTAACCCTGTAAAACTGTTAAAAATTCAGGAGTGGACAGATTTCATTTTTTTCCATCCCCAAAATGTGTATTCTTTTTTAAAGGGGAGGAGATAGTACTCATTGCATCTCATTTTTGGAAATGTTACATTTCTAACTGTGCAACTGTCTCACTAATTCAATTTTTATTTTTGCCACTACACATTATGCTTAAATTAAATAACAATTGTTATTTCTGCAGGGTCCTCCAGATTGTCCCATATCACTTTGCTATACAGCAATGGTTCTCAACCTGTGGGTCGGGACCTCTTTGGAGGTCGAACCACCCTTTCACAGGGGTCGCCTAAGACCATCGGAAAACACATATTTTCAATGGTTTTAGGAATAATTTTATGGTTGGGGGTCACCACAACATGAGGAACTGTATTAAAGGGTCGCAGCCTTAGGAAGGTTGAGAACCACTGCTATAGAGGCTATAGTATTTACAGCGAGACCTTCGGCATTAATATGGTACCCAAATATCTGCGAAACTCCGGTTCTTTATGAAAAATCAGGATGTGATTTACACACACTATGCTAACCTTGTGGATCATTCATATAATCCACAAATTTAGAGTTTGCAGCATAAGTGAAACACCAATTACCCAGTCCCATTCAAGGATAGGCTTTCGCTGGCAACAGCCCAATGATAAATGTGGATAAATATGGAAAATGTGGACATTTACAATTCTTGCTCCCAGCTTCATCAAAGACATTGTGCTCCGCAGTGGCAGCACGCAATGTGATGGATTCAGCCTGGAGAAGGAGCTGGAAGAAACGTCCTTCTGTCACGTTGGCATGTGCCCACTCCCAGCCATTGTTGATGGTACCAAAGCCCCATTCAAGGTCCCGTTGCTCATCTTTGTTAAATACGGTGCCCCTTTTTCTCCTGCATGTGATCCATCAGCTTCTGAGGAGCTTCTCCAGAGGTCGCACCTACAACCAAGCCTTTGGATGACCCATGACTTTTCAGCAGTTGGGCAGCCTCTTCTCTCCAGGGATCTCCCTGCTCCCATCCCCATTTATCTCCTCCCGTTCTAGATAGGCAGCCTTGGAAATCCAACCCTGGGCAGATTCGGAAAAGACCTGGGTTCCGCTCCTCTGCCCACCTCTCAGGACCCATGAAAGGGATGGGGTCCCCCCCCCAGGTGGGGCCCCCTAAGCTCCCCCCCAAAGGGCAAGAGATAAATGTGCCAATTACAACGCTGAGTAAATCCAGAGGCATCTCCTTTATGCCTGGGCAATTCATTTGACAGGCATTCATCAAGAAAGGAGGGAAACCGCAAGGAAAACCCAAAGGAATCCGTGGAATGGTCCCAGGGAAGAGCACATACACATACACACAGACACAGACACACACACACAGACAGACACACACACACACACACTCTTTTACTCAGCATTTTGCCCCTGACAAGCATCTCCCGGGACCTCCATCCCAGCCTCCAAGGTCGCTGCCCCGTCCTTCCCCGGCCAGCCGCATCCCTTCCAACACGCATCCCTTCAACGTCTGAAAGCGCCGACCCGGAGAAGGTATAATTGCTCCCTCTTCTACCGTCTCCCCCCCCCCTCCCTCAAGCCTTTTTTTTCCCTCTCTCCGGCGCCAGATTAGCTGCCCGGCCCCGGTTAAAAGCTCCTTCTTTCCCCTCCTCACCTCACCCGGGTCGCGAGATCCCGAGCAGCAGGCCTCGCCGTCGCCTCACCGCCACGGCCGCCGCGGCTACTGACAGACGCGGCGGCGGTTGAGGGTGGGCGGGCGAACGCCGGGCAATGGGCCCGCCCAGAGGGCGTGGCCGAAAGGAGGGGGCGGGGCCTCGGGTCAGTTTCCCCGCCAGGCGGATTTGTGCTGGGCGAAGCTCCGCCCCTTGGAGGTTTCTGGGCACCCTCCCCTGGCGAGGGTAGAGTAGGCTGGGGAAGGGAGGCTTGTCTTCAGAACACAGCGCTTTGCGGGGCCAGAGCCACTCCTAGGCTTCCATCCAGGTTGTATGTATGTATGTATGTATGTATGTATGTATGTATTTTATTTTATTTTATTTTATTATTTTATTTTATTTTATTTTATTTTATTTTATTTTATTTTATTTTATTTTATTATTTTATTTTATTTTATTTATTTTATTTTATTTTATTTTATTATTATTTTATTTTATTTTATTTTATTTTATTTTATTATTTTATTTTATTTTATTATTTTATTTTATTATTTTATTTTATTTTATTATTTTATTTTATTTATTTTATTTTATTATTTTATTTTATTTTATTTTATTTTATTATTTTATTTTATTTTATTTTATTTTATTTTATTTTATTTTATTTTATTTTATTTTATTTTATGTTATTTTATGTTATTTTATTTTATTTTATTTTATTTTACTTTATTCAATTTGTATACCGCCCTTCTCCTAGTGGACTCAGGGCGGTGCACAGCCAAAACTAAAACACATAACAATACAAAATTTAAAATTATTAAAAGAATTATATACTTTGGCCCAATTTTAAAACAATTCAAATTAAAACCCATTGACAGATTAAAAGCTAAACAACTAAAAAACTAAAAAAGGGAGGGTGGGGTGGAGGGGTTCTAGACGCCACTTTCACCCCCTTCAAGGGTCCCTCTTTCCTTTTGTCCCAAGGGCGCTTTTTCAAAAGACAACCGGGCTTGGGTTGAGCTTGGCTTCTCATCCAAGAAGTTCTGAAGTCAGAACTGAAGAAATGTGTTGGATGAGAAGCAAAAAGTTATAAAAAAAACAACAACCCCAAAAACCAAGAAAGTCCAGTTGCCTTTTGAAAAAGCACCTTCGGGACAACCATGACATGGATGACTGAGAATCTCCATAGACATTCACCTTTCCTTTGTGCTTCTTTCTTTTTTAATAAAAAATGTCAGGGAAAAGTCTGAAATAAGAGTGGTTTTAAAAGGGAGTGGTGGAAGAGAGCAGAAATAGGAATTTCACTGACATGGATTGCAATGAGAGTTCCAGAGAAAGCCAGTGACCACTCCTGAGAAAATTGCCAAGCCCGAGCACCATGGGGATAATTCTACAGTTCATAGCATGGGGAACTCCCCGCAGTTTGGCTGTAAGAGTAAAGATTCTAAGAATAGGCCTGTCCGTTTAAGAAACGGTTGTATTCAGAAGCCTGCTGACCCTTCACATACCATAAAACTGTTGAGTAAGAGCTTTGCACAATGGGTTGCTTTTCCCCCTAATGTCTACAGCCCATTTTAGAAAAAAATGTTTTGTGACTGATGCAGTCACCCACCACATGGCTAAGCATGAGACAATTGTACAGTACATAATTGGCTGCAAGAGCAACACTTCTAAAAATAGGAATTGTTTCTCCCAACCCAGGATCCAAAAACACTGGTTGTGCTGGATCTTGTTTAAGCAGATAACTAAGGGCTAATCTGAATTATGGGTTGCCTAGAGCAGGAGAATGTAGCTTGGTGCTCTTGGATTACAATGCTTATTTTGCCCATGTTGGTTGGGGATAATGGCGAATGAAGTCTAGATGACAGAAGAATGAATTTCTAGATGAGAGCTTGACAGACACTTGTAAGCAGCTTATTACTGCAGGCAGATGGTTGTAGCTGATGTGCATCTTTGGCATTTATACACTTTAAAGTTAAAAGCAGTAAATAACATTAAAAATGTAGACGTTGATCATATTTATAACATGCAACATGTCTAATATGCTGAAATATTGAGAGGATCCCCTTGTAGGTATAAACAAAGTATGGAAGACAGTCCTCCAAGATAAACCTTTGCCAGTAAGTCAAAGTTTATTTCAGTCAAAGACAAGTATAGAATAAAACAATTAACAAACTGTTTAAAAGTAAGAAGGAAGACCAACAAAACATAAACTAGCAGAATAACACAGAATATTACTATATTCATATCACTGAAAGCTATGCATAGAACTAAAACAATCCAGAAAACTATCTAGAAATTAAGACAGAATTCTAAATTCTAAGATAGATTGAAATAAAATAAACCGATATCTACCCATCCTTATTCAATATTAAGTTAGTAATACTGTACATCAGTAACTCTACAGTAATATTGAGGGATGAGATTAGGCAACTTGAATCCTGTCTTACTGGCAGCATAACAGAATTTGGCAACATAGAGAAGTGAGTGAGTCCCTTAGATCAGAAAGCAGAATTAGTTGTAATGGCAGATTACTGGGCTCATCTTTCTCCACCATCCATAACTTCCATGTAAGGGTTATAAAGGATGAAAAACCCAAGAATGCCAGCTATTTTGATAGCCTTCAGCAGTTTAACTTACCCCTCAGTAATTTTTCTGACTAACACTTCTGACATCAGGGCAGGACTTTGAGACTGAAATCTAAGCCACACGCCCCAGGGTTGGGTTATCATTTTTAGTGCCTGTGAATACACAGTACTATCTGAAGAGACAGGCATAAAACCATTTACATCCAAAGCCTAAAAGTTCTTCCGTGGTCTTCTCCGCTGGGCCTACATAGCTAGCTCCCTGAGATGAAGATACAGGCTGCATTGAAGAAAAGAATTGCCAACAGAGACTGCAAACAAATATCAAAAGTGAAGAACTAATATTCCAGCCACGTTTTGGAAATTTTAATCCCTATCCCGTTTTCAAAGCAAAGTAGTCATCATCTTCAGCGCCAATTCCAGGTGGAGTTATTTGGTCAGGACAACAGTGGTTGGTTTTATTCTTAATCCAATGTATACTTTATGTTGCTCTATATTTTTCAGACGACACAACCTTGTGAGATAGATCTGAATGAGACTGAAAGTATCAACTAGATTAACTAGTGAGTTTCTGCGTTTAGGGGTGGAGCTGAACCCTTCTTGTCCAGTACCATAATTACTAAATCATGTTTACCGATCTTTAAAGAGGAATTATAATTGAAGGCAGCCTTCTTTTTTCTGGTGTCCTTCAAATGTCCTTCAAAGGCACGAGCATCATTGCCCCAGCGCTGTTCAGAATTATGCAATGCCAATGCCTGCCAGGAACTGCAGTTCTACAGCATTTAGGTCAGGTTCCCCATTCAGGTTATACAAATATATATTTCTGGACCACAATTTTATGGAAACATCCCCAGGGTGCTAGGCTTTGCGTGCAATGCCACATTTTGTTATTCACCAGCATTAGTGTCCAAAGGATTCACAGTATGGCTTTTAACCAAGAGTATGTTCACTTCTTATGCAGATTAATTACGCAGATTAGGAAGGACAGTAAGTAATGGTATTAGGGAAAACACCTTGTGTCAATTCACCTCACACCTCCAGTTAAGACATGGTATATGAAGTAGAAACAGCAGCTTCCACTTGCTGCAGCCTGGAGATATATAGCCACACCTTCATAAAATAGGTGTAAATCCATGGGCTTAGATTTGCTGCAGTAAGTGCCCTTCAGGCTTTATTTATAAAGCTAAAGATCAGCAACCAATGAATGAATGGATGGCATTTTCACTACACCGCAACATTGCATTACTGTTTTAAGACGTTATATATGGTTAGTCCTCGATTTATGACCATAATTGAGCCCAACATTTCTGTTGCTAAGTGAATCATTTCTTAAGTGAATTTGCCCCATTTTACAACCTTTCTTGCCACGGCGAATCACTGCAGTTGTTTTAAGTTAGTGAATCTGGTTCCCCCATTGATTTTGCTTAAAAGGTCGCAAAAGGTGATCATGTGACCTTAGGACACAGCAAAGGTCATAAATATGAATCGGTTGCAAAGCATTCAAATTTTGATCACGTGACCATGGGGATGTTGCAGCGGTCATAAGTGTGAAAAATGGTCATAAGTAACTTTTTTCAGTGCCGCTATAACTTTGAACTAGATGAACTGTTATAAGTCGAGGACCATCTGTATACAAAGTTATGACTCCTAAAACAAAACTCTGTTTCAGATGATACCAGTAATACATTAATACAGGAAGCAGTATGGAAATGATTTGACATCCCAAATTACCCTGCTATATTGGTATTCTGTGGCAATTTCCATTCCAATTAAGCAGCCTAGCCTTGGGCCAGTACTTCCACTACAACATAACTAATAAATGCTAATCTTTTAACGTAATCCAAATTGCAGTCATTCCCTTACAGGTACAGATAGTCTTAGTTTACTACTGTACCATAATGGAACAGGAACATCCATCATGAAGTAATATATATGTTAAGTGAGCTGGGCCCAATTTTTTGTTGTGGTTGATCCCACAGTCATTAAGCAAATTCAGATTTCTCCACTGACTCTGCTTGTCAGAAGTGTCCTAAGAAGGTTGCAATGCCGATCACGTGACCCTAAGACATTGCAACTGTCAAATACCTGCCCGTTGCCAAGCCTCCGAATTTTGATTATGTGACTTTGCAACACTGAAATGGTCTAAAGTGCAAAGTCACTTTTTGTCACTGCAGCACCATCGTAACTTTGAACAGTTGTTAAATGAATAATTGTAAATTGAGAGCTATCTGTATTAAATATGCTGAAGCACATCAATTACAAACCAGGTTTTTGCATTGTCTTGTTAGTGAGGTGAAGAACTAGCTAATCAGAGAACCATAAGATGGTCCTTTCATAAGACAATTTAGTCACATTTTTAAATTACATTTCTCAATACTTGTGTAATAGTTGTATGCAATCATTACCTGGGAAACTATTGAAACATCCTGAAGTTGTTTAAATTATGAACACAAAAAAGAAAAGGATTTTTCAGAATTTAAAAACCCAAAACTATGCAATGTATAAAATAAAACACGTAAGAAAAGAAAGAAAATATTTTAACTGAGCTCAGAAAGCAGTGAAATAAATTAAATGTTTGGGACATAGGGACTTAAATGCGTCATTGCTGCAACTTTAGAGCAACTCTCCACCCAGAACATATGTCTTTTATGCGAAGTTTTTCAAAAAGCCTATATATTGTCAAATTATACAGTATCCTTCACTTTGGTGAATATACTTTATCTGAAAACATGACAGGAGCTGCATGTTTTTAAAGTACTCTGATCATGAAATCCATATACTGTAGATCTCCTGCAGTGCTAATATGAATAAGATTTTAAATGTAAAGCTTTCTCAGCCTTTTAAATCCATAGCCCTCAGGCCACAATTTTATATAAGGGATGAGACATTGGGGTGCTTCATGTAGCCTCCAGACCCATTTTGCCAGAAAACTAGACTGTACAGCCCAATTAATGTTGGACATACATATCAGATGATACTTTCCTCCAAATAGATTGCACTATAAATTCTTAGATGCCTCCGTTAACTCATCAAACACAACAAGCCACTCTTAGAAATTATATTGATTAATCTGCCAACTGGCAGAGGGAGTTTGTATGGATTGATCCTTGTGCCAGGGGGAGATCACAGAAAACAATAAAAGAACAAGAGGTTTGTAATCAAGGTAATCACTTCATTGAGCAAATTCCATGATAGACATTGCATTTTGCTAGCTGAAACACTGTACAAATAAGCCATAATTAGCTATCATTACATGCACTCTTTGATAGGGATTAAGAATGGCAGTAATTGAGAATACGTTGACTTAAAAATGGAAGGTATGAGGTATGTGTTCCACTTAACTCTAGAAAACACAAAGTAGGGAAAGAAATCAGGAAGTATATCTTGACCTTCTTTAGTTTCATTTCTGAGCATTTGACATTGTTTAAAAACCAAATGTGATTAAACTGTTTTAAACATTAAGATGCAGAAAAACTAGAGTTTACAAGTTTATTCAAGACAGTTCATTCATTATTTTGCAATAGAAAGATAAAAGTTCAATTTCCTTCAGACAATATTCAACTGCAAAGTGATGTAAGATATGAAACATACAGTACATATCTTATCTACCATCTCTACTGTTTCTATGATTGAACATAGTCTGGAGTCCAGGAGGGAAGGGCTATCTCAGTGGGCAAGGAGGCAGTGGAGCTTAGAATATCTGGTAGGAGGAAGACGACCCTCCCTTGAAGTTCATAGAGTATATCTATAGTTATGCAGATAGTCATTTTAGTCTGACAAGATTCTGTCTGTAGGCAAACAATAATAAAGAAGCTGCTCAGAAATAAATCCATGTCATTCTTATTTTGTGCGGCCTGACATCAATCTTGCCAGACTAATACTACTATCTGCATAACTATAGCTATACCCTGTGAACTGTTTGATAGGGTCTGTGCTTGCTTTTTTCCTGACTACCAGACATTCTGTCTTTTTGCTCTCTGCGAAGCAGCCCCCCTCCCCGGAGACTCCAGACTACATTCAACCACACTTCCCTAATTTATCCCAACAATGCCATTAGGCAGGTTCAGGCTAAAGAAAATGCCAGGTTCCAAACTCCTTGGTGAGATTATTGTTCTTCCTGGTCCCACATTGTGGGATTTCTTTAGTAAAATATACAAAGTAACATTGCAAACTTAAATCAATCACAGTTCTTCCATCTCTTATTTTATATTGTTTTCCCACTTGTCTTTTAGTTTCACATGAAAGCCTCAGACTGTGCTTTACTCTAGAACTGATGCAAATAATTACAGAACAAAATTTAACTGGAATTTCTTTGATAAGTTGAGAACAAGAACAAACCTAACTACAACCATCACACGAATTAAGTGAGGTATGCTTTTTGTTCTCCTTATGCAATAGAAAGGTTTTCCACATAAATAGTACTAACTCTTTAAAACAAGTAAAAATGTGAAAATTGAACATGATTTTTCCGTGAACGTTTCTTTCCTACCATGGAGAAAACTATGCTGTGTTCTTAAGACACTGAGAACATGTGACTTTCTTATCCAATATTTTAACAATAGAATTGTTGCACAGATCTATTTAATTTGGCTGATCTGTTCTTTTATTAGTTGCTGAATTATATTATCTTTATAGTGTATTCCTATCCTGGTTTTGTAAAGTTTATATATAAAGACTTCAGATTTACAGCAGAACAAGGCCATGCAATATTTAAAAAAACAAACTACCAGCTAATGTAGCATTTGGGAGTTTGAGTTCATTGGACACATATGGCAACAAACAATATCAACTAGGCCTTTAAAATTTAAGGAAGGAAAGTCAATAGCTAATGTTACAGTCAAATCATATATTTTTCTTGCTGCTGATATTTAGAGCACGGGGGCACAAGAAACCAGGAACTACAATACCATGTTTAAGATGTGTTTTCTGTATCATTATGTACAAACGTCCATTATTTAAAACAGCTACACCCTGCTTTTCAACCAGAAAGACTTCCAAAATGGTATGCAAGTCTTTTATATATTGAATGAAGTTCTCACTAAAACACTTCTAATATTTATTTTATTATTTTAGCTATTTGACAGTGTTCTTCTTTAAAAACTCTTACAATAAATACCTGTTTTTAAAAATTAAAAGATATATTTCTTGCCGTTTTGAACCAGGGACACACTGTGAAGAGCTGATGATACAAGGCAGTAGCTTTAATTGATTTCCGCAGGTATGGGAACTGATTATTTCTAATCAGCTATAACAGATTAAACCGGCATATAAGCAACTGAGCTTAAATTGTAAGCCGCCCTGAGTCTCCGGAGAAGGGCGGCATATAAATCAAATTTAAAAAAACAAAAACAAAAACTGTAACATATAAAGTCTATGTCACAGCTAAGCATTTATCACCAAATTCTCCTGCCCCAAATCCTCATAATCAGTTCATTAGTTGAAAGTGTCAGCAATTCAAGCGTCGTCTAGGTTCCTTCTTCTTATCCCATCGTTGTGTTTTTTTAAAAAAATGTGGATTATATTTGCATAATAAGGGATGAGGGAGAAATAACATGAAAAATGCCTGGGTTTTGGTTGCCCTAGTGATAAATGGCTTATCAGCATGGTTGCACTTGAACATATTATATCCCAAAAGATATTACACAATTTATATGACAAACAGAAAGAATCTATAAATAATGCACAGAAAAAGTAGCTAAAGAGCCTGAAGTCATGGCTTTACTGGTGCTGCATTGCAACTTTCTTTTTCTACTTTTCAAATATGACAAGTAACTTGCTGAAATCCTTGATGGTCCCGGAGATTTTCTGAGATGTAAATCCCAATCTCTTTTTGCCAAATGATTTCTCTCCTGTAGCTGGTAAAACTATGCAACGAAACCCTTAAAACAACAAGGGCCAGCATTTCATCCCTTCTTAATTCATTGAATGGGATAACCACCATACTAAATTCTAGATCTGACCCATTTGTTAAATCAGATTAAACTTACCATTTTTGTTTTTCTAAAGTCAAAATGCACATCCCCACTTATTGCTTTGGAGGTCAAGAGAAAAGCCAGAGACCTGTAATAATTTCAGGACTGGATTTTTAAACTGTCATTCACATTAAAGACCCTTCCTTTCCAGTTCTTCCAATACAGCTTGGATTCTATGAACTGCCTCTTTCCTTGCCTGGCGCACATTGTCCTGACCACCTGTCTCTACAGAGTCCAGTTCCAACAACTTCTTGGTCAGCATTTCTTCCAGCAACCAGTAGTCCTTGTCTGTCTTTTTACCTACAAATTCATCCACTTCTTCTTCCAACAGTTCAATTCCCTCCATAACTTGTGTGATCTTCTGTATTCCAGGCTGCACATTAGTTGGAGGCTGTACGTTTATTTTACAAGCCGATCCACTGTTAATCACAGATGGTTTCTTATGTACATTATCATACAGCTGGGGCTGTGCACTATACTGCACTTTGGGGTTGGAAGCAGATGGCTTAACATCATGCTGTGCTGGATTGTAGTCATTCGTGGTCCCAGAAGGCAAACTACTGGCTTCAGGAAGATAACCATATTGGTTAATCCCTTGATCCATTTGGCTAAAAGAGTCCTAAAGCAGAAAAAAAGCAATTTCAACAACTCTATCAGTTCCATTTCCCCCCATCCTGTCTCAAAAATGCTACAAAAGCATATCCCTAGGTGGCAAATATTGCTAGCCTGCCTCTCTGCATATTTGTAAGATCTGCATTTTCAAGATGTCAGTGCAAAAAGGCTCTAGTACTGAAAGCCACCATGGATAGGACCTCAACTTTGAACCTGTCAGAATGACATCACAATGTGCCATGATCCAATAGCCTAAAACCTAGGTGACCTTCTCATGGGTCCTATAGCACAGTAAGCAGTTTCCCAAAAAACAATATAAGAGCTCACTAGTTTAAGTGCTTCCTTCCTCACATACATACAAAACTGTCAACTGGAAACAGCAATGAAACTGTAGGTGAACATATAAACTCAATAGCTACTACACTGAAGACTTTAAATCTTTCAAAGATGAGTGTCGCCAATTACTTTTCCTATTAGGTTTCTTTTTAAAACTTTATTATTTTATTGTTACCAATTTCTGCAATATCAAAGCATTTCAACTACGATCGAACAAGATTTCTCCAGTATTCTACCCAAATGGTCTTGGCAAAATGTTTCTATATCAATACTTGTTGAATATTAATCACCTTGCTTTTTTAAATAGTTATTTGCCTCTGCAATTCTGCATCTATACAAATCTCCTCTAGATGTACTATAATACTGACTACTCCATTTTTTTAACATTTAAAGCCTGGGTCTGCACTTGTCTTATTAAATCAGATTTCACATAGTACACGTAATATAAATCCATACTTTGTTTCTCTGATGGAGAGCTGAAAATAAATCGGCATAGATTTTTATTTTTAATAAGTTTTGCCTTAACTCTTTCCTTTACACTCCAAACACTTTCATTCTTTTTATATTAATTTCCTAGAGTTTGTTAGTGAGTTTGTTAGTATAGAAAGACTCACAGTATGTATTTGAAAAGATTTATATCATTCTTGTATCTGTTGTGCAAAACTGTCTCAATTTTGCTCAACTGGGTTTTTTCATTGCAAAGTTAGTGACACTTTGACATGTTTATTTTAAATTAAATTACTAAATAATTATTTTGGCTGATTGTTAGTGTTTTCAACCAGTTTCAATTCTATCAGACTTTCCTTTTAAAAAACCCAAAGGAGGGAGGGATGGGGAGGGAGAGAAAGTGTGTGTTGTTCACTATCCTACATAGTACTGCAAATTGTATATTCTCATTTGTTTAGCTCTTTACAAATTAGCATTAGCAAAACTAGAAGCATAACACAATTATAGGCACAACACAACACAATTTAAAATAGAAACTATGGTATTTCAAAGACACAACCCTAAATTTTCAGCATATTCTTTTAATATTTTGCATTAGAGGACAAGTAAACTCCTTGTGTATTTCAAAGACATACCTTTGGATTGTTATTTGGGGGATGTAGAGTAGACACATCACTGCTAGGCCAAGATTGTGCAACATACTGATTCCCTCCTTGCCCTGTTGGGGGAGGGGGCCAACCATAGGGAGGCTGCATTCCATAAACGCCAGGTGTTTGCCAAGTGGCATCCTGAAGTCCTGATTGAGGGGGTGGTCTCTGCTGTGGAATATTAGGATTGCAATCTCCGTACGGATAGGGTGGGAGCGGAAAAGCTGGGCCCTGCAGGAAAAGGGGGATACAGAGACACATTTCTTTAATTGCCCCAGGAAAACTCATCACTTAATAAAACATTAAAAGACATTTCTAGTAGCAGTGTTTCCATAGCACTAATTAATACTTTAATAGACAAACAACATTCCAGTTTTCTGTTCATGCTTCAAAAGGCTGGGCTCTTTTCTGATGGGCACATCAGGTTATGGTCCATCCATGCGGGGTGTAATACAGCTGAGTAAGCAATGGTTTGCCCTCCCCCATTTCCTTATTCTCATGATCAGGACACATGCCGGCACTTTGCAGTAGATGCTTCACAATACCCTGTGTGCTCTCCCCTTCTTTCAGTATCCAAATGCTCCTTTTCATTTATTGTCTCTACATCTGCCACTTAAAAAGAAGAAAGGGCAGCAATTGAAACAGACAAAATAATACGGCCTAGAGACCAGGCGGCAAGTACCAGGCCTCCCTTAGGCATGAAAGCCAGATGGGTGACGTTGTGCCAGTTGCTCTTTACAGCCCAACCCACCTTATAGGTTTGTTGCTAGGGAGAGACTAGGAGGCAGGAAGATTAGGTATGTTTGCCGTCTTAAGATGACCAAATATACACACACACACAAAATGATGATTCATATCGGATATTTACTTGTGGAGGGGAGTAACCTGCTACCTGCCTCCTCACCATGGAACCTTCAGTTGGATAGTCTGGAGGGGGATAATTCCAGTTTGATGCCGATGATGGAGTTCTATATATACTAGAAGACTCTGTGGAGTAAGTGGCAGGAGGGTGCTCTGAAGAATAGTGTGTGTTTGACTGTGGGAGACTGGGATATGGCGGCCCTGCCCCAGGAGCTGAGTATGAAGGTCCATAGACGCCATTTGTATAGGAAGAATCAATTCCCTGGAGGACAAAAAGAGAAGCTATTTAAAATAGCTTGCCTAGCTTAAAGACAAGAATTAATTAGGGTATCAATGCCTTATTCAAAGACAGTTCCAGAATTATTTCCTTAAGCAGCGTCAGTAAACAAAATGACATCTATTAAGATTTTTTGGATCTTGCAACTTTTAGTTACGGACAATATAGAATATTGCATGTAAAAAAGCTAAAGAAACAAAAAGACCACCAAGCAGCCAACAAAAAGACCACCAAGCAGAGATTAACACCAGACAAACAATCAAGCAGAAAGCAATACCCTAATCAAGAAATTATCAAGAAGAAAACCACATCCCCACTTTGCCAGAAGAGAAGTTACTATACATAAACAGAGAGCAAATCCCACACTCACTTGTACTAATGTTACTATTTGGGTAATGATGTTTGGAAGGAAGCAACCAAGCTCAGAAAGCACCAAGGATTCCGTAGCAAAAGAAGCTGTTCTATTTATTACTGTTATTATTGTTTGCTTGTTTGTGCTAACAATAAAACAAACTGACCCAGTTGGGAAGATATTAAAATCACTGTTACTTCTATATAAAAGAAACTATTTGCATAGAACAAGAAATCTTGTGAACAGCAGATTTTACAAACCATCATTTAGGGCAAAACTTCAGATCTTACGTTTTACACCCAGGTGACACCTAAATTTTTACACAAAATGACGTTACACAGCAGAAACTCTCTGAAAATGTATATGCTGCATTATTTAACTTGATCTTTTTACAATCTTGCTATATACTATCGACTCTCAAACCAGAAGCTTAATTATTCTACAAGAAGCCATGTCCAGACAAAATGCAGTACATTATTCCTATTACTCTACCTGGCCTTGAAGCTCTGATCCAACAGGATATGGATTTGAATAGGAAGCTCTTGGAGATGAATTCCAGTAATTGGGGGCATACCTGGGATAAGGAGGCTGTTCCTACAGGAAGAACCGATACATTTAATTTTTACAAATGATTAGGCTCACACCTAGAATATTTCTAGAATAGTATATAGCTAATTTTTGCATTCAAGCTGAATGTCATATCATCAGTAGAAAATTCAACAGAATGTTCCTGGAAAATCTTCTTGTTAATCCATGACTACCAAGCTAAATTGAGCAGTCTGCTTGTAGTAACATGTGATTGCTGTTGTAAGAAGATCCTTGTAGCAGAGGAGCCTCTAAAAAATAATGGCTTGACTTCATTAACTCTTGGTGACTGTGTGGGAGTACTGATACAGCTTTCTTGGCTACAGTATAGAAATGGTTTGCCTCTAGTTTCATCCAAGATGTTTTTCAACTTCATAGCATAGTTTTCAACCCTTGTATTCCAGAATTCCAGCCAAATTGAATGAGGCATAAAACTGAACTCCAACAAAATTCATTAGTTGCTATGTGCTTTAGCAATGCTAATAAATGCATAACTTGAGTATGACTTAATTTTAATAAACATGGAACAGTTTACAAAAATAGACACACACACACACACACACACACACACACACACTGTGTTTTCCAAAAATAAGACCCGGTCTTTAAAATGCATTAGGGCTTATTTTGGGAAACACAGTATCAGGGTGATCAGCCCGCTGGGCGCCCCACCCCCCTGGTGCTCACAAGAGGTGGCAAGCACGCGGGTGCCAATGATGCCTGGCAGCAGCTGCAGCCCGACTCCTTGGTTGGCGCACTCTGGGGCTGGACAGCCTGCGTAGTGCAGGTGAGTTGATTATCTGTCCAAGCAGCAGAGGCAGAGATGTGGGGGGAGTCACTGCGCTGCTGCGGGAAAGCTGAGAATCTGTGGGCCAGAGCAGTCACAGGGGGCTCTTCTTCGCACGGTGGCACCAGCAATAGGTGGAGGCATGGAGGGAACGCAGGCGATCCTGATGTGCTGCGCGGGCTGCAGACAAACTGAGAGATGCAAAAACAAGCCACCTGTGGGCGACTGCCCACTTTGTCCCACCGACTCTCGGTTTTCAAGGCAGCCCGCACAGCGCGTCCAGATTGCATGACTCCCCCCCCCCACACCTGCTGCTTGGACAGGTAATCAACTCACCTATGCTGTGTGGCCTGCAACTGCTGCTAGTCACCATCGGCCCCTGTGCCCTCGCTCTGGTGCTGGTCATGGCCACACCCTGGTGTTTTTAGGGTAGGTAGTATTTTCGGGGAAACACAGTGTGTGTGTGTTTCAAGTGGTGACTGGCAGACAGGCAAGGAAGTTTTGTTTTACTGATGATACATACTTATAACCACTTGCAAAAATAGGATGAGTGCATTGTAGAAGACTTCCAGTCTTTTCAAGGTCATATCAGGAAATGGAAAGAGCAGGACCTTCCTTTTTCATAATGCAACATCATTTACATTTATATGAACACACAGCTATGATAAGTAACAAATCTAAATTTTACCTGCAAAAATCAAATCCTGGGAGGGGGATGGAGGAGAGAGCAGGTGAATGAAGTATTTTCCTCTAGTACTTCCAGTATTACATTTCTGAAATGCTTTATGCCTTAAAGCTTAGCTCATTTGTTGGAAACTCTTGTGGTGTTAGGTAAATGGCTATGTACTACATTCATGGAGGGACATTATAATAATCTGATAGGAATGATCTGGAAATAGTGGCTATATAGCAATGGTTTCTTCCAAGCGATGACTAGAAAATGTATAATCTTCAAATGATAAGAGGTATAAATAAGGAACACATCAGAATAACCAAATGTATCCCAACAATACCTAAACACAAGCTTAAAATGTTTAGTTATACCCCAAAGTACAATAATCTAAAATTTATTTAAGATTCAAACAACTCACTTATATCTTTGATTTTATCTCAATTATATAACAATCAGATAGTAACACTATATCCAGTGCTGTGGAGTCGGAGTCGGAGTCGGAGTCGAGGAGTCGGAGTCGGAGGAAATTTTGGGTACCTGGAGTCGGAGTCGGAGTCGGCAAACAATGCACCGACTCCGACTCCGGAGGCATCCTAAACAATGGCAAAAAGACTGCTAACATAAAGTTATGAAAGGACGTTTTGTCTTCCTTAAAATGGATGCATGCACACGTCACAGAGTCAATTATTTCGCTATTAATGTTAGATTTGTGGATGAAAATAACAAAACAATAACACGGACCCTCGGAGTAAAGGACACTCAGGCACATCACACCAGTGATTACCTTCAGAAGTTAGTGGAGGGTGTTCTAGAAGATTTTGAAATTAAAAAGGAACAGATTTTATGTGTTGTGACAGATAACGCTTCTAACATGTTGAGCACAATTGAGAAGATGAAGGCAGATGAAGAAGGTATCAAACAGATATTAGACTTAGAGGAAGACAGCTCTGCAAGTATTAGAGAAAGTTTAGAAACTGAAGAGAATGCTGACATTTTTTTAGACAACTTTGTTGAAGAAGCATTGAAGCTTGCTACTATTCATCATATGCGATGTGCTGTTCATACACTGCAACTTGCCATAAGAGATGGATTAAAAGATCGCCATGCAGCTACATTAATTGGCAAATTACGGCAAGTAACTGTTGCAGCCAGGGCCCCAAAAACAGATGCAATTTTGAAAAGACGTGCAGGAAAAGGAGCCATTTTGGATCAAACAACTCGCTGGGGAAGCACTTATTTAATGGTGAAGCGTTTGCTTGAACTTAAAGACTTCATAGAAGAAATGGACAATGAAAATCTTGCATTAACTGCAAGCCAGTGGACACAAACAAAAGAGCTGGAGAACCTTCTTTCTCACCCCTTCACTGTCACCAAGAGGTTGCAATGTGATGATCTAACCCCGGGTAAATTCCTCTTGGAATGGAAGAGCCTGTTATATCGCCTGAACAAAAATGGAGGGTTAATAGCTGAGGGCATTGCATCTTCAATGATGAAAAGAGAGAATCTTTTGCTGGAAAATGAAATCTTGTTAGCGGCTATTTATGTCGACCCAATGAGCCGACTTTTATTGAACAGTAAACAGATTGCTACTGGGAAAAAGGCCCTCTATGATGTAGCAGTTCGCATGAAGGGATTACGACCTGAAATACCTCCACAGGAGGATGGAGTTCTTTTAAGCAATAGTGGTAACTCAGAATCATCTTCTTCAAACGAAGAATTAGACTTTGATTCCTTCTTAGACAAAATGGAAGTTGCTAAAGGAAAGCGACGTCGCATAAGCGTTACAGAACCAGTAAATGTCCAAATAAAAAAATTCCAACAGGAGTTTTATAAAGCACTAAAAGAAGTTGAAAAGTATGATCGCTCATCAAAACTTACTGTTGAAGAAGCCATCCTTGTTTATCCAGAGATCGTTAGTGATGTGGCCAGAATAGTTACTGCAATGCCACCCACCCAAGTCAGTGTCGAAAGATTATTTTCAGCCCTAAAAATAATAAAGTCTGACTTAAGAGCCTCTATGAAAGAGGATCTGGCAGAGGCAATTCTCTTCCTTAGAACTCTACATTGAATTGATTTGCATTTGCTAAGCCTATAACTACATTTCAAGATTAATATAAACCATTTCTAGGTTTTACAGATTTTGTTTTTGGTTCATATAGATAAGCTTTGTTTTTGTTCTAAAACAACCAAATAATGTGGTTTGTATTTTTGAACTGGTAAAGTTCCTGTTCCTGATGTTTATGCCTGCTGCTACTATCCAGCAACTTGATTAATTAAATTAATAAAAAAAAATTAATAAAACTTTGTTGTTTTCATTGTGTTTGTCTTTTGCTTAAACTGTTCAATACAGTAGACTGTTGGCTTCCCAGCCAGTAGTCCTGTGGTAATGACATGTATGTTGCCTTTCTTTCCTTCAAGGAATGTATAAAATACATTCGCATATTAATACAGAGGAGTCGGAGTCGGGGAGTCGGAGTCGGAGTCGGAAGTACAAAAAACTGAGGAGTCGGAGTCGGAGTCGGAACATTTATCTCCCGACTCCACAGCTCTGACTATATCCTTTAAAAAAAATCCTAATGGCATCTGAAAGGCCAACCAAATTACCACTGCATAAACTCTTATTGATCTCCATTTGCAGATGTTGAGATTGAGCTGTATTTTTTAGCAATGGAAGAGTTAATATGCTGCCCGAAATATCAAGAATATCAAGTAGATATCAATATCAAATATCAATATCAAGTAGATACAGAAAAATTATAAAAATACCATCCTCCTTTCCTCAAGAAAAACAGTCTCAGCTACTATCCATTTTTCTTAAATCAATACAATTCCCACCTTATATTTTATGAGACTCTTTAATGAATAGTTTAAACTTAGATATTTTGCACTGGTAATCTTTAACCATCATAGTAAAATATCTGTGTCTTTCAGGACCTATTTCACTGATTGAGTATTAATTTAAGTGGTATCAAAACACAATTTCAAATAATTGTTTTTACATTTTTAATATCTGCTGGTATTTGTGATGCACTAAAAATAACATTGGTAAGCCTAAGTATGTTTAATTTAATAATCACCTGGGCAACACCTTTCCTTTTACACTTACAGACTTACCATTTACTGAACGATTGCCAGGAGTGACTAACAAAAAGCAGGCTTTATCTTAAATCTCTCTTCAGCAATCAAACTAATTAAAAATTTTGCCTGACACTCTTATTCACAGTTGATTAAACTGTCCAAGAATTTATAGAATGCAAGTATAAATAGTTTGTCATCTGTCCTCGATGTGATTTAACTGGAGGCATACATATTCCAGAGACTAAAATATTTTCCCACAACAGGAAGCTAATAAAATATGTGAGTTTTAAAACACATTAAAGTTATTTTTATTCCAATATTAAAATAAGGTGTCAAGAATTATAGTAATAACATTGTATTGCTCTAGTTACATTCACTAGTTTCACTAACTGATGCTTAAGGCTATTCATCTCTAATAGTCTAAATTTTGTAGGACATGCCTCCTCTCTGCAATGTGAGTTATTTATACTAAAATTAATCCCCCAAGAAATAGAAATTCAGAACATATTCCCTGCTCATTAAGAATTTTCTAGGTGTTAAACTATATTAGACAAGTGTTCAGAGTTTAGATTTAGGATTTCTTTGTTGTTCATTCAGAATCTTTATCACTCTTTTGTATATCCTTTATTGTTACAATCCCAATTTTTAAGCTGGGAAAAAGCCAGGGTATAATAAACTAAAAATAGCTGCTTCAAAACAGCATCTTTTACTCAATACTACCAAAGTTCCACTAGGAACTACTTTTTTTTTTTTTAAACTATTTGAATCTGCTTCCATATTTTGAAGACTATGACTCAAGTTCAAAAACAGAAAACAAATACCTTAAAAAGCAGCTAAGAATCCCACCCAAGCTTTGAAAATAAGCTTTATTTGCCATGTAACATAATCATGAACGAAAGAATCTTCTAGGAAGACAAAACATTTTAAGGCATTTTAACAATTTCTCAGAACCTACCTTCGTGACCCAGAATTGTTAGAGACAGCATGGAGCATTTTACTGTACACAGCCCTAAAAGAAAAGACTAAACAAAACAGACTTGCTTTTTGTTTTCCTCAGATTTACACAGCAGCGCCTTCCTCTTCTAAACGGAGAATGTTAGCCAGCAAGTCTTTTTCCAACATAGGAAACACCACCCACCAAGAACATTTCCTTAGTCTCTGGGCTAAGGAATACTGAGTGTGACCAACCATACGCTAAATAAATAAATAAATAAGTCTCTGGGCTCCATTTTTTAAGAATTAAAGTCTGTACGATTTTTTCTGGGGACAGACAAGGATGAAAAACTCTAGATAGGAACAAAGAAGATGACATTTCATACAGGACTTACCATTTTCTTAACTTCTAACCAATCCAAGGTTTTCCCCCTTTTTTTTTCTTAGCCTAACCAAGGGAAGGTTTTGTTACGGCTCAGCTCCGGCATGCGTGCACTTGGAGGAATGCATCAGCCAGAGTTAGCTAAGCAACCATTAAAACAAATGAGGAATAACGAGGAGACAAAACAGAACTGGCTTCCTTCTCAGAGTAGACGCAACAGACTAGAGCACGTGGTAGCACTTCAGGGGAGGGGAAGCGCAGACGGTGGCCTGAGGGGGTCAATTACGTAACATAGCGTTAATAACTGGGAGAGACAAATTAGGAGTAGGGACTGGGCCGTTACCTGGGAGCCGCCCTGAACCGCTCTTTGCCCGCCGTCGCGGTGCTGGGCACACCTAAATGGTGCCATGCCCCACAGCGGTGGGGGAGGCTCCGGTTCAGGCCGAACTCGTTCCACTTCTGTTCCGCGTAACCTCCTCAGCGCCGCCGCCATTACGGGCTCTCAATTTAGTATTTATTTCCCCCCCCCCTTGTAAACCAGTGCGCCTGCTCACCAAGCGACCAATCACAACGATCAACACACCTCTTCAGATTCGATTGGCTGTTTACGATGTTCCGGGATGTGGGGAGAGCGGTAGGGTTTTGCTAAAGAAATAAACGCTGCTGCTGACGTCAATAAGCGGGGACCGCTCTCCAACGTCACCGGGAATGATATCCAATCAGCAAGTCTGATTTTAGAAGAAACTTTCAATTAACTCTTAAAGCGCCAGAAAAAAAGAGGAATTCGGATTTTCTTTAGGGCTCAGATGAGAAATTTGCCTTTTTTCCACCCTCTTGTCACTTATTTATTTTACATAGCAGAATTTGCCTTCAAACTGGAATATTGTCATGGGTGGAGCAATAGTTTATTCCACAAATTTAATAATAAATTTGGACGGCTAATGGAGAGTCCCTATCAAAAGAAGATTGGGGACAAAACAGAAATTAAATAATATTGTACAGATTGCGTAACTGCCCAGGTACTTGAAAGAGAACTTTGAAAGGAATATTTTTTATATTACTTTCTTTTAACAGGTTTAAAATATAGATTGTCTCTCCTGTACATGTCTCTGCATGTTAAGGAAATTCAGCACACATTCAGTTAACTGAGTTTGCAGTAGTATTTGAAGCCATTTTGATAGTCTGGAGGGTAGCAGGTTAGGAAAGTTGCATTTAGTCAAGATTTTCTTAGTCTTAACACAATAGGACAAATGACATACAAATATTTAAATATCTTTTTCTATTTTATCCTTAAAATGAGTAGCATAGATAATGTGCATATCTTTACATCAAAGGTATGTAAAGATATGTAAAGATAGACACGGCCTTTCACCGTGCCCTAAAAACTTTTCCATCAAGCAGGGCTGGCGTGAACCCCCCCCCCTTTTTTTAAGATCTTTTTAGCTTTTAAGTGTGAATTGGGTTTTAATTGGATTGTTTTAAATTGTGGGCCAAAAGCTGTATAATTTCTTTTAATTGATTTTAAATTTTGTATTGGTATGTTTTTTATCCTTGGCTGTGCACCGCCCTGAGTCCAATAGGAGAAGGGCGGTATATAAATTGAATAAATAATAATAATAATAAAAAATAATAGACCAGTGTAAATAAAAATTACAAGCATTTAGCAATAATAATAAAATATATAAGATACAAATAATACCTGAAATTTAGGATTGTAAGAATGTAATATAAAACCCTATTTTAAATCAGAACTCTTAGCATTCATAATACTGTTGAAAAAGTAAGAATATAAAACAGAATAGACCCAGTTTTGTGTAGTGTTAAAAGCACCAGGGAGATTGTAAATTCAGGTCCCACCCAAAGCCAGCTAGATGACCTTGGGCCAGTCCCTTTCTTTCAGCCCTAGGAAGGAGACAATGGCAAACTCCTTGTGAAAAAACACGCCAAGAAAACTGTAGTGACTAGTCCAGGCAGCCACTTGGAGTAGAATAATATAAGAGCAGAAGGATAAAATTAATGTGCAATAATAACCCAATGTCACCCAGTGATCTTCAAGCTGAGTTAGGACCCTGCAAGCTTACATAAAGAGCATAATTTTGGAACTGGGATCATAGCACCCTCAATGATGGTTTATTGAATAAAACACATTAGTTGGACTCCCACGTACTACAGACCAGAATATAGCAGGCTTCCCACAGCAAACCAGGTTTGCACGTGGTTTGCTGGTCCCGCTGCAGCCCAAATCCCGGGGGGGTTAGGAGGTCAAGAACCAGGTACCCTAAGCGAACATGGGTCTGATGCTGCGGAGCCCATCCCGCGCATCCTTCCCTGCATCCAAAACGGATGGTTCAAGTTCCCCATGACCGGCGGGCGCAACCGAGATGTCTTTCCGATCCCGTCTTTGATTGCGCTCCAGCCAGCCGGGCGCGGCCGCTCCCGACCCCTCCGCCCTTCCCTGGCCGCCTATTTAAGGGTCCAGGCCGGCGGCGCCAGACTCTCTCCTGGGAACTCCCATGCGCACCAACTCGCCGCCGGGCTCGGGTCCCCTTTTGTCTCCCCGCCCCGCCGGAGCTTGTGCTTCCGGACCGGGCGGGGAGAGGCCAAGAGCAGGTTCCGCTTCTCCCAGGGCCGATGCGGGCGGCGGAGCTTCCGCTGCGTCCGGGGGAAAAATGAATTACATGCCGGGCACGGCCAGCCTCATCCAAGATATCGATAGTGAGTTGCGCGCGGGGCGCCCCGCTTCAGCGCGGGGGTTCCTTTGCGCCTGGCTCCTTGCAAGCGAGCCGGTTTGCTTTCTCTCCTCTTCTCGGGTTTTGAACCGTCTTTCTTTTTCCACGGCTCTCCTCTCGATAAACGCCTTTGCTTTAGGAAATGGCATTGCACTAATGTAAGCGCCGCTGCTCTACATGGCAGCAGCAGGCTGGGGTCCGGCCACGAATGCGAAGGGCGTGAAAAAAGGGGAGACGCCGCCGCCACCACCACCCTTCCCAAAAAGAGAGGCGTTGGGGCCGATTTCGGTTTGAAGGATTTGCGGCTGCCGAGCGCTCGGTATACTAGTAGGAGTCCTCTCTCTGTTTTGGAGGGTGCGTGGCGGATCCCTTGGCGCTATCGTCCTGGCTTTTCTTCTTTTGTTTTCTGCCTTGGAAGTGGCTCGTGAAGGCTTTAACGTGGCTTTGAGCAAGTTAATTTTTTTTAAAAAAAAATTTGATTTATATGCCGCCCTTCTCCGGAGACTCAGGGCGGCTTACAATGCGTTAAGCAATAGCCTTCATCCTTTTGTATATTTTATACAAAGTCAGCTTATTGCCCCCACAAACTGGGTCCTCAATTTACCTACCTTAGAAAGGATGGAAGGCTGAGTCAACCTTGAGCCTTGGAGAGATTCGAACCCTGCAGTAAATTGCAGGCAGCTGTGTTAATAACAGGGTGCATAACCACTGTACTATCAAGGCTCTTGAAATCATTGTTAATGGGATAAGCTACCTTTGGGGAGTTTTGCACAATGCCCTAAGCTGTAACCCATAGTTTCAAAGCCACTGGTGAATTTTTACAAAAGTGGAAGGGTTGAAGCCTAAATTTCCTTCCTTTTTTCCTTCCTTCCTTCCTTCCTTCCTAGTACCTACAGGAGACATTGAAACATCTATCAGTCAATCCTGTTTTACACTACTCTGATGTTTTACATGATAGTTTCCTTCAGTGATACATTTTTAATGGCTTTTAAAGGCAAACATCCTTCCAGGGCTAACCCCATTTAGATATATTCTTATATATCTATAAGAATATCTATATATCTATATATCACCTGAACCACAAAATAGCTGGCTATATTTTTAGACTAGCATGTTGTATATGTGCAGTCCATATGGTAAGTTTATGCTGCACTGTGCAAAAGAACCTATGAACACAGCTGAGTAAACTATAGTTTATGGTGTATTATAAGCATAAAACGTGGCAGACTTTTAACACTGTAAAACCCAACATTTTAAAATGGGGTGAACTGGAGAGTTTTCAGTTAGCTTAGAGCAGTGATGGTGCCAGAGGTGGCACACAGCACCCTCTCTGTGGGCACAAGAGCCGTCGCCCCAGTTCAGCTCCACTGTGCATGCACCCGCGGGGTCTCTGCCGCACATGCGCTGGGGGCTGGGCGCATGCAAGGGGCACGCACCTTGCATTTTGGGGGTGCAGGCGGATTGGCGCCCGTGCGCCCGCTCTTTGGGCACTCAGTCCAGAAAAGGTTAGCCATCACTGGCTTAGAGCGATTGAGGAAGAAAAATCAAATTCAAGCAATGAAAATCAAATCCAAATAATAAGGCTAATTGGATCCCTACACCTCTCTGCTTGTACAGTGAATCTGATCATTCTTTATAATTCCAAATAGCAAGACTAAGCAAAAAGCATTTTGGTAGAAAACACACAAAGATAGATAGTAATATATTTTGGAAAACTCCAAGGCTTATAGACTTTCAGAAAACTGTAGAAAAGCTGATTCAACTCTCTAAAAAGCTTGATTTTTGCAAATTAATGAGATTTTCCTCTTTTTTTCCCTCCCTTTCCAGAGAAACACTTGGTCCTCCTTAGAGATGGCAGAACATTGATTGGATATTTACGCAGCATTGATCAATTTGGTATGCCAAACCATTATCTTTTCACTTATGTATCTTTTGATGATTCTTCATGCAGCTAATATTTTGCCAAAGCCAGGAGTTCAAAGGAAAAAAAGGATTGAGGAAAGAACAGGGAAAAGAAGAAAAAAAAGAAAAAAAAAGAAAAAAGTGACATTTTATTTTGAATGTACTTAACACTTATTGCTGACAGAGTATATAGAATCAGTTTGGTGTAATGGTGAAGACATCAGGAGACTGTGAGTTTTAGTCCTGCCTTAGACGCAAAACCAGTTAGGGTTTCTCTTAGCCCTAGGAAGGAGGCACTGGCAAACCATTTGCAAAAAAATTGCTAAGAAAACTGCAAGGATTTGTCAATGCAGACACCAGGTGTCAAAACTGATTCAAAGGAGAAAATGTCAAGGACTTCCCTGGATTAAAATAAAAATAAATTATTGATTTCTTAGGGTACCTTCAAAACGAGTTTGACAGCAAATAAATTTTTATTCTGCCTTTGCTGCAGGAGTTCAAAGCAGTGTGCATGGAATTCGTTCTACATATTTTTTTTCCCTCCACAATAACCCTGTAGAATTTTGCTTCATGGCCTGTGGAGAAAAGCTAGGGTTCAAAAGTCATCCCAGGCTCTCCCAAGCTTAGTTTTCATGCAGTATGTATTGTTCTAAATCACCAGGTGACCAGAAAGATCAGTCAGAAATCTGAGTATCCAACACTGATTAATACAGCACTGGATTAGTGTGAAATGGGTGAAGAGAACTGCATTCCAATGCCCTTTTTTAACCAATGGTGTGAACATCCCCAAAAGTCATATCACAGGAACGCAGCAACAAATTTATTTTCAAAAGCAAGAGTGACTTTTGAGAGACAGTCTTCTCCCCTTTAAAATCTGTACCGGGCCTGACTTTCTGCTATTGAAATTGAGCTGCTTTGCCATGGAATTTGATTTTCAGCTGTTAGCTGTTAATTCAGGCTTTAAGTACTGTACATGAATACATAAAAGTCCAGTTTGCTGCTGAACTCTGCTGTACCGCTAGAGGGTAGCAAATGCTACAGAAGATCAAGACCTAGGCATGCCTCTAATTGTGTTTAGAGAACTCCACTTGAACTTGGACAATCTGATTATAAGAATCATAAAAGTAGTTTCTGTTCTTAGATTAGAAGTGCATTGCTATGGGGCTGTTTATCAAGCTTGTTTTCCTTCATGCAGATGGGAAACATCTGTAAAAAGAAAACGGGCTCAAAATACCAAGAACTCAACGATTCAACTCTGAGCGACATATAATCCCCAGTATTGTATACAACTATTTTAGAGCTTAGGCTAGTTCCGGTATACTAAGAATTGAACAAAAATAACGAGTCAGGATTGACCCAACTCTCAGATTTAATTCAGAAGTCTGTATTCTTTGGCAGAGGCCCAATAGGTCCTTGTCCTTTTTCTCTATTTTTCATTTTTCTTTTCTGTGCTGGAGAAAGTTGGAAAGAAGTTTATATAAAGAGGCATGGGACTCTATTTGAATGTCTGGAAGCAGTATAATTGTCTAACAACTGAATAAAATGGGACAAAATTGGGTGCAGGATGAGAAACTGCTAAAAGAAATACTGAGTTTGAAAATGGATTAGAATGAAGGGGGCTGCAGAAGAAAAAGACTTCCTGTGTATCTCTCTGATATTGGTCAATGGTTGAAATGTTTTCTACTGGACCATTTTCAGCTGCTGTGGGCATAGGACTTAAGGCTCTTCCTATGTTTATTCAAGCATGCACACAAATGCAACATGGATGGAAAGCAAAAACTCACATGGAGATGCAACATATGTATGTTTACATTTACAGAAGAAAATGTGGATACCTCCTATGATAATGTGGACATTATCAGCAAAAGGCTTGGAAAAGAATTTCAGAAACCAAGCTTGGTGGGATTGACTAGAGGAACAGAACTGAAATAGTATATTGTGCCCATTTTCTGGAATGAGAATAAGCAGTGGTGTTTGTATATTTCTGTGGCCTGATGTTAATATTTGGTAGCAGAAGTCTGAAAGATTCATTTCTCTCCAGATGTGGAATTATTAAATAATGCTTGTCTGCAAATAATCAAATCCCACTAGTGGTTGGGTAGGCATACCATTATTGTTGCATTTGACCACATCCTTACAAGTAAACCTACAGATAATTGCAAGCGAGCCTGTACTGACATGCTATGGTTTGGATTTAACGCTGAAAAAATGTTTTGGGATAAGCACACATGGTACATCTGTTGGAATCTCCTTATAGAAGCTGTGGGTTTTGTTTTCATGGGCTTACACAGTAGTTGTGCAAACCCAGGAAAATCACACCAGTTAAGGAACACTGACATGTATACTTTAAGTACCTTGTTCATTATTTTACAGTCTTCATAGCTCAAATGCATTTTTTCATGGCATTATATTGTACGAGCCCAGAGAAAGATACAACTGCTTAACTGCTAACAGATGTGGGATGCATCTCCATTCCACTTTGCAAAATCTTTTTGGCTTCAGATCCAATATGTACGATATAACTTTTTTTTCCTGAACAATGCCTAGCATTCTGAAATTTCATGCTGGCCATATAGGACAGCAAGCCCGCTGCCCTACATCCAACCTGGAAGCTGATAATGCTGATTTGTTTGTAGGTTAGTCCATTTTGGGCTGAAAGAATGGGAAACATTGTTCTGTCATCAGCATGTTGGAAATCCTGCACATCTTTGGCTAGCAGATGAGTTAGAGGGTAAATTTGTGTTAGATGCCAGACTGAGTTTGGATTTGCATACCTCTGTCCAGAGTAGACTTCCTGTTGGAAAAATGAGGGATGTCAACTGTGGTTTTGGTTTTGCTATATGTATATGAAATTCTGAAGAAAGACAGCTACTCAGTGAGAAAGCATAGAGAAATATACAGTTGGGATCTGCAAAATTCTGTGAAACAATCACTAAGTTAACAATCACAGTTAAGGCAACTGCTGATTTTCCTTCAGCTGTCCTTTCCTTTACAGACCCAAAAAGGTCATTAATGCAGAGACTGGTGGTAAAGTTACTTTTGCATCTTAAACATAACCAGTTGCTAAATGAGGCAGTAACTAAGCAAGGACTACCTATGGTATATGCTTCCTGATAGCATACCTCTCCAAATGAATCATTCTTCGCTAAGACCTTATTTGTAAATGGCCACATTTACTTTTGTGATCCTATAATCTCCTGATTACCAAACTGAGAAGCTTTTGATGGATTGTACTCAGATCACCAAAATTGAATGCTGGAAGTGTGTACTTTTGGATTCACAAGAATATTTAATTCTGACTTAACATGAATTGTCACTTCAGCTATTTTGTTCTATGACTTCGAATAGAACACTCCAGCTATTTTGTTCGTTTGAATAGACTCCAGCTATTTTGTTCATGACTTACGAGTATTGTATGAACTGTGGATTATTTAACAAACGGTAGTTAAGGAAACTGATTTCAAGCAATGTGCAAACACGGACACTAGCTAGTCTTTCCTGAGCTGTTTACTTTCATTTCTTTGTTTTCAGTACCCTAGAATGTAAGTACAATCTTTCCTGTCTACAACTGTTTACCCCAAAGTTAGGGGTCATTTTTAGCCTTGTTACTGGAGAGGCGAAAGCTTGAGATGGTCCTTTCTGCCTGCAATGCCTGTTCTTGAGTTTGGATCGTTGAAAACTCTTGAGTAATGCAATATAAGTTGAGAGGTCTTTAGATGTTGCCTAGTTGGGATAATGAAATGTTTACGAGAAAACAACCAAGCTCAGAGAGCAAAGTGGCCCCCTAATTTCAACCCTGAGCTACAAATATTCTCCTTTGTTGGCAATATAAGTTACATATATGACAATGGTGTGTTTTTTAGGGATATACCAAAAGAAAAATGAAATACCATTATGTTTGCAAAAAGATGAAGGACATCTAAGCAGTGTAAACAGCTCTCATTAAGCTGTTGGATGAATAAAATAAGACAAAGATTCACTTTTTACATGTTGGAAGAAAAACAGAAGTCTCATAAGTGCTAAATAGAAATAATGTTTCCAATGCCAGACAACAAAGAGGAAATATTTGCTAATTAGCACTATTTGCTTACCTCTTTAGAACGCAGTTGCACAGAAACGCAAAGTTGGAAGGTTGCAGCCTATTCCTTTACAAGCAGCCACACATTTCATCACTCATTCCATCTTTGTTTCCTTCCTTCTCCCTGAACTTTCAGCAAATCTGGTTTTGCACCAAACAGTGGAGCGCATTCATGTGGGCAAAAAGTATGGTGACATCCCTCGTGGCATCTTCGTAGTCAGAGGCGAGAATGTTGTACTCCTGGGAGAAATTGTAAGTCAGCAACTGGTTTTTCTTTTTTCAAAGAATTGCAGGCCTCTTGGAGCAGAATTCTGGGACTTGAAATTCTTACAGCTTAAAGTTGCGATGGTTGAGAAACACTGCTACAACTTAATTCTTAATTGATATTAGCTGACCTAAATTGGGATTACAGGCACTTGTAGGTTGATCTGTCTGGAGACCACAAGGTTGGGGAAGGATTTGGATTTTTGTAGGAGTTTTTTATTCTTTAAAAAGGTAAAGGTTTCCCTATCCAGTTGTGTCCGAATCTAAGGCATGGTGCTCATCTCTGTTTCTTAGCTGAGGGAGCCAGCGTTGTCCGAAGACATTTTCAGTGTTCCTGTGGCCAGCATGGCTAAATGCCAAATACTGAAGTGGTATCTGTCTACTTGAATTTGTATGCTTTCAAACTTCTGGTGGACAGGAGTTCACCCTGTTGAAAGGAGCTTGGGTCTCAAACTCGGGCTGTCAGCTCTCCAGCTGACAAGCTCAGCATCTTTAACAGCTGAGTCATCTCCTCCTCCATTTTGCTTTATTCTTATTCCTTATTGTATAATAAATGGTATCTTTTGGTGCTTTTTAAAATTGAGAATTGATAATGTGGAATAGAACAGAGGCACTAAACATACATGTACAAATTCACAGCATCTGTGTTTTGTGTTTCAGAGGGAAGAAATTGCTGTTTCTTCCCAATTTCAAACCCTGAAGTATTGACTCTTTTTCTACTGCAGGACCTGGAAAAGGAAAGTGATACCCCTTTGCAGCAAGTCTCGATAGAGGAAATCTTGGAAATTCAACGGGTAGAGCAGCAAACGAAGCAAGAATCAGACAAGTTAAAAATGCAAGCGCTGAAGGAGCGGGGCCTCTCCATTCCAAGGGCTGATACGTTAGACGAATACTAAGTATTTACCTGAACTGTCTCCCAAAGATTGAGGAGACTGTGTACTGAAGTGCCCAAGTGATGGACAACTATTTTTTTATTATTATTATTTCAGATTCCTTCTCCTCCCTTCCCTGCCCCCATGCAGAAAACAGTTGGATCATCATGACGTAAACTGTAGTTCTTCCCATTTCACAAAAAATCATTATTTTTGAAGATTAAATATAATCCAGCATGATGAAGCAATTGTAAAAGAGAAGGCTGGTTTAAGACATTTTGTTTATTATTATTTTTTAATACAGGGATGACTTCTGGAAGAAGTGGGGAAGTAACCCTCTCTAACCTGTAAATAAAAGGTGATTCTAAACACTGCTGTAAGCTAAGGTGGAAGCACTACTGAGAACTTGTCTTTTGTCTTTTTTAGGCTCCAGGGCATTTTTCTAGGGGGACAGAGAAATGACAGAAAAACACTTTTTTGTCTTCTGAATTGGGCTGATGGAAACCTTAAAATCCTCAAATAGGAGGGAAAAGATTTGACAGGAACATCTGAGTTGTTCTTGTTTGTGAAAAGTTCTTGATGGCCTCTTAGCTTGGTTGTTTGCTTGCAGATGTTTCAGTACTGAACCAGGTAACATCATCGATGAAGATGTAACATCTGCAAGCAAACAACCAAGTTTAGGTAGCACCAAAAATTCCACAGTTAAACCCTGAGCTACAGATACTGTATTCTCTTCTGTTGCTCTTTGTCTGTAAAATTGCAGAATAACAGAATTGGAAGGGACCTTGGATCTTCTAGTCCAATCTCTGCTCAGGCAGGAAGCCCTATCCTATTTCAGTCAAATGATTGTCCAGTGTCATCTTAAAAGTTTCCAGTGATGGATTATCCACAACTTCCGGAAGCAAACCATTCCACTGATTAATTGTTCTCACTGTCAGGAAATTTCTCCTTAGTTCTCAGTTGGATCTCTTCTTGATAAACTTCTATCTGTTACTTCTTGTCCTGCCCTCAGGTGCTTTGGAGAATAGGTCATCCCCTCTTCTCTGTGACAGCCCCTCAAATATCGGAAGACTGCTATCACGTCACCCCTATCCTTCATTAGGCTGTATGTACCCAATTCCTGCAACCATAAGGTTTAGCTTCCAGACCCCTAATCATCTATGTTGCTCTTCTCTGCACTCTTTCTAGAGTTTCAACATCTCTTTTGTATTGTGGTGACCAAAACTAAATGCAATCATGCAAACAGCCATTTACCAGAAAGCAAGAAGTAAGATTGTTCTTGCCATTTCTTCTAGCCCCCAAGAATGATTCCCCCATTCATTCAATTTAGTCTTATTTTCTTGGCAATTGAACTCACTTTCAAAGGCAGATTTCTGGTGCTTCCCTTGCTGTATCCTGAGAAGACCTAGGAGCACTAAAAAACAAAACAAAAGTAAATACTAGAATTGGCATGTCACAGGTCAGTTTCTCACTTGCTTTAAAAAATGTTTTAAACAGTAAAAAATAAAAGGCAGGTGGGGCAGAGACTTCAGCAAGAGCCAAAAATTGATTTTACGTGAGAAAAATTTTACACTTCCCCTTGCAGTCTGTTACTTGGTGCAGCAAGCAATGAGTGTCTACTTGAAAGTTGTGGTTTTTAGTTTCTGAAGACAAGTCATAATTAATCTGCAGAAGTAGCCTGAGAATAAAGTCTTTAGGAAGCAAAATGCATTGTTTTCCTTAAGCCCAAGATTGACCCACAGGGCAATATTGATGGCAAAGGACCTTTTGGGGTTGTGATAAGAGGGAAATTTCTTTTTACAGGTTTTTACAGCCAAGCAGTGGGCTTGTGGTGTTCTGTTTCTCAATTTAGTTTAATTTAGCTGATGTCTAATAGCCTTGAATGCCCTCTGAATGGAACAGGAAAAGATAAATGAATAATATATAAGCTGCCAGTGTGGAGTCCTGCCTACTTTTGCCTGTGATAGTTACAAACATACATCCACAAGTTAAAAAAAAGAAAGTCCACAGGGGGAAGTCAAGCAGCCTGGGAATCTCTCATTCTGACTTGGTATATATTGAAGCGGTTCCCTGTAGCCACAGACCTCAGGCTGCTATTTTAGCTTATATGATAGCTATAGGTTTGTTTGTTTCTGTGCCCAACCAAAAGTCAGATAAGCTAAAACAACAATTCTGCCTGCCATGGGACGGAATGTATCCATTTCCCCAAATCCTGGTTTTTGTCTTGCAAATTGTGCATTTCTTCATTAGCTTCATTTACTTCTCTGCTTCTCAGAAGTGTAATGCATTAATTTTCCCTCCTGCCCCCTTGTCATTTCAAATTAGTAGAAAAAAAGAGGGGTGTTCCATTTGTATTACTATCATTGTATTTAAGGGATTCAACTTAAAAAGATCCTAGTTCAGACTGAAAAAGCTGCTAACTCATTAACCATGGTTTGCTCATTGAATCTGTAACCATCTACTTGTGCTTGTGAACCAGCAAGTTCATAATAGAATCTTGATCGATCCCATATCTAGTAAGTTAGCCTCAACTCATTCCTTACAAATTGGCTTACTGTTCAAGAGCTCACTGGTATCTAACTATAATACCTTGACAGCATTGTAGGAGAGGTGTGTTATGGAAAGCTGGCAGTGGAATTCTGGGAATTGAAGTCCACACAGCTTGAAGTTGCCAAGATTGAGAAACACTGATCCATGGTGGTGAAAAATCAGGAAGAGCCTGGTAGTACTTTTTCTGATGTATAAAATTTTGTTAACAAGCACCTGCCTTCATGAGTTGCAGCTCACTTCCTCAGCTGCATAGATTGGCTAGACTTGTTCTTTAGCATATGATGAGAACATCACAAAGAGAAGTAAACCTAGACACACAATCCATGTAACTATATACAGAACGTCTACAGGAATATATGGCAGTGGCCTCATAACACTATCTCCACTTCAGCTATCCAGCCTCTGGAGTTGTTTCATCAGATTTTCTAAGGAACGGGGAATGCTCATTCCTGACTAGACTTCATACTGGTAGTCCTTGACTTACAACAGTTTATTTAGTGAATGTTCAAAGTTACAAAGGCATTGAAAAAAGTGACATCGTTTTTCACAGTTAAGACCTTTGCAGCCTCCCCATGATCATGGATCAAAATTCAGCTGCTTGGCAAGTGTTTCATATTTATGACTGTTGCTGTATCCCAAGGTCATGTGATCACCTTTTGCAACCCGAGAAGCAAAGTCAACGGGGAAGCCAGATTCACTTAACAATCTATTTTATCAAGTGCAATGATTCACTTAACAACCATGGCAAGAAAGGTTCGTAAAATGGGGCAATACTCACTTTTAACAAATGTCTCACTTTGTTGGGGTTCAATTGTGGTTGTAAATTGAGGACTACCTGTACAGGATTAAACCTATGAGGTTGCTTTCATTGTGTCTCTGGCTTGGGGCTGATGCAGGATATCATTCATCTGTAGCCACACTAGTGCCAAAGTAGCATTTTCCTCTTTATTCTGATGTCTGCTAGCAGCCTAAAAGTCTATGACAAATTTTAGGCTTTGCCATTCATTAATTTGGAGCGGAATTGAGACCGACCAAGACTGGAGACAGGATAGGGGTCTCCAACAGGGACTTTAATGCTGTTATTATTTTCTATTGACTTAATAACAGATACAATTTCAATGCAAGGGTGAAAGATCCTCACACTTGAGCAGAGAAAGCATAAATGGGAAGACCCTTCCATGCGCTATCAAAAGTCAGAGTTATGGAGCTTCCTGACACTAGTTTACAGTCCGTTGTAAACTTGAGCGCGTGCCTTTGTGTAACCATTAGAGCAGGGGTCCCCAACTCCCAGCCCATGGACTGGCAACCGGGCTGCGCAAACAAGCGAAGCCCCATCTGTAGGCAGCCTGCGAAACCACGGGAAAAAAAAACTCCACAGAACTGGTCCCTGATGCCCAAAAGAGCCTTGGTACTACAGTGGTTTAAAGCACCCTGTTATTAACACAGCTGCCTGCAATTTACTGCTGGTTCGAATCTCTCCAAGGCTCAAGGTTGACTCAGCCTTCCATCCTTTCTAAGGTAGGTTAAATGAGGACCCAGTTTGTGGGGGCAATAAGCTGACTTTGTATAAATATACAAAAGTATGAAGGCTATTGCTTAACGCACTGTAAGCCGCCCTGAGTCTCCGGAGAAGGGCGGCATATAAATCAAATTAAAAAATAAAAAAAAAAAATAATAAAAAAAAAGGCTGGGCGCCGGTCGCTGCATTAGAGAGCCAAACCTTTTGCTTGGCCAAACTTTCCAGGGCTTCCCTGCCAAACTACATTTCCCAGCATGCACTGGAGAATCATTTATAAAAAAAGAAGGCGGGACCGAGGCGATTGCATAACTCTTTCGAACGTTGACACATCGGAGCCCTCCTCCCCCCCCCCGCGGGTGGCGACGTCACCAACTCGGAGCCCCGCCCTCTTGGAACGTTTTGTAGCCAGTTTGATCGCTACGGGCTCTTTCTAGTATCCCTGCTATTTCCTGCTGGGACTGAAAGATTCCAGAGGTCTCGCCTTCGCTTCCCCCTCCGCCTCGCTCTCGCTTACTCTGCGCTGGCGGGGAGAATTTCCTCTTAACTCGCTTCCCCCTTTTGGAAGGACCCCCTGATCGGCATTTCTTGGGCGGGGGGGGGTTGAGAAGAAGGATCGCGCCCCTCAATCCCGCCTGCCCATCACCCGGGGCTGAGCTTCAGAGTCTTTCCCTCCTGCCCCCCCCCTTTCCCCGGGCATGCTTTGCTGGGCAGGAGGGTAAGGGGGCTTTCCTTTCTTCCGCGCTGCTGACCCCCTCCGCCCGCCCCAGGCGAGGAGCTTTCACCGGCGCCGGAAAGCCGTGGTTCCGCTGGCGGAGGGGGGCGTGGGGAGGGGGGGGACACGAAGGCGCGCCGGTAAGAGGATTTCTCTCTGGTCTGGATTGCATTGCGGCGGTTGTTCCAAAGGTGGGGGAGAGGATCCTGCTTCCCCCCCTCAACGCCCTGCCGGATCTCAGTTCGATCCTCTTGCGAGCAACCGAGAGCCGGCGCTGGGCTGGAGGGATGTGATACCTTGAGGTCTAGGATGCTGGCGGCCTCTTTTTAAAAAGCCGGAGAGAACAGCAGCCTCGCGAAGACGACGGCGAGGAAGGACCTTGCTTTTCGTGTCCGGTTTGCCCCCCTTCCCTCCTCGCCCCTCTCTCTTTTCCTTCGGGATTGTGCCGCACCGCAGCATCTTCCAAGCTGGAGCGCCATGGAGCTGGAGAACATTGTAGCTAATACAGTTTTACTGAAAGCCAGAGAAGGTAAGAGAGCCGGGCAGCCGAGGCGAGGCGGTGGGGAGGAAGGGAGGGAGGGAGGGAGGGAGCCGGCGGTGGTTTCCGAAGAGCATCGCGCAAATTTGAGTAGGGGAAAAAGTTTGAGCCAGCGCACCGACTTCTGGCCGGCAGAGTCTCTGAATGGAGCTGCGTCCTGCAACTGTGTTAAGGGAGATGAATAATTTATGGAATATTTGCATTTAAAGAAAGAAAAGAAAGAAAGAAAGAAAGAAAGAAAGAAAGAAAGACAGACAGACAGACAGACAGACAGACAGACAGACAGACGACAGACAGACAGACAGACAGAAAGAAAGAAAGAAAGAAAGAAAGAAAGAAAGAAAGAAAGAAAGAAAGAAAGAAAGCCTTGTGTTGGCTGCCCGGGAATTTTTCACAATACTTCAGTCATCTCCTCCCGAGTTTTATTTTCACAACGCTCCTGCAGGGTTGGCTCCTCTTAGGGGTAGAGACTGGTCCATCGTCACCCAGTAAGACTGATGACTTGCATACACATTTCAACCATGATTCTCGCCCTATTTCTCTGCAATCATAAAAGGGCAGCCAAAGGAATAGATCCAGAGATGTGGGCTGGTGGTGGGGTACTGTAGGTCTAGAACTGGTGGTAGAGAGGAATCGTTTGACTTTGATGAGTTCTGATCGACTTCCTCTTAATCATAATCATGAATATCTTATAAAGTTACTTTGAGAGTTAAATCCAAGGGGATATATGCAGGGCATCTTTTTGAAAATTCCAAATGGAAGTACAGTATGTTAAAGAAACTTAAAGGTAGTTGCTATGTTCTGTAGGTGTTCTGTAAGTGAGATTTTAACTGACTAACAGATTCTTAAACATACGCACATCCTCTTTAGATCTGCAGGCTTACTTGTCAGAAATGCCCTGGCAAAATGCTACAAAAAAGTCGCTGTGTGGCGAGATGGGCAAAATAAAATAAAATAATAAAATAAAATAAAATAAAATAAAATAAAATAAAATAAAATAAAATAAAATAAAATAAAATAATAAAATAAAATAAAATAAAATAAAATAAAATAAAATATTAAATTAAATTAAATTAAATATGTAAGAGTGTGACTTTAATGATAGCAGTGATGATGCTGTAGCCTTTTTATGAGCCATAAAATCAAACAGCAAGACTTCTATGGTCCTTCCTTCGTTATTTTTTTAAAACTGTTTTAAATTAAGAATGTTGGATCAAATGCCTCTGGGTCTAAATCCCAGTTCATTCATTTATGCACAAAATGCTTAGCTTTTATTTTACCAATGGGAAGGTGAATTGCCTTTTTGGAATAGTGTCAAAAATCAGCAAATTAAAGGCTAGAAAATTAATTGTTCCAATAGGAGAGAATATATGGGTTCCACAGGATTGACCTGTGGAATCATTGGTATTCTCTGAGTTATAGCTATTTTCTTGCAGACATTTCATTACATGACTTGCTAACATCATCAGTGCACTGATGTTACCTATCTAGATAATGAAGCATCTGCAAGCAAACCAGCAGGCTCGGAGAGCACCACAAAATAGTTAGTGTTCTAAAATGTATTTTTCACTATAAATATCAATTTTATGCTGTTGTCTCAGTTAAGTAGATAAGAATAAAGAAGCCTACAGTATCTTGTCCAGAGCTGAATTCAGTTCCTGTGTGTGGCCAAGATTGAGATGTCACATGTGCTACATTTCCATGGTGTGTTGAGATATCTCTGCTTTACGCAGATCGGTAGAGTCATGTTCAACTCTTTCTCAGCGAGTCTGAAAATGCCAAATAAACAGCGGCACGCTTCAGTTCAGTATAGACAAGAATACTCTGTGTGTATCTTCAACGGTGGTTGTTAGGGGTGGGAATCTCAGATGCCATTACATGTCAAGACTGCATTGCCGTTTATGTGAATGAGTAAAGCACAGGGTGGCCTTTAGAAGGGAAAGCCCAGGCCTGTATCTTCAAGGCTCCTGCAGTTGTTTTTCAGCAAGGTCATGAAACTTTAGGGCAAGGAGGGCAGGCCTTTATTGGTGGGGGCAGAAAAAGCAGAGAAACCACAGAAAAATATGTGGTATAGGGCAGGGGTGTCCAATTTTGGCAACTTTAAGACCTGCGGACTTCGACTCCCAGAATTCCCCTGCCAGCCATGCTGGCTGAGGAATTCTGGGAGTCGAAGTCCGCAGGTCTTAAAGTTGCCAAATAGGGCTTATCATTTATCATTATCAAGCTGTAATTCAGAGGTACTCTGGCAAGATGCTACAAAGGCAGATATACAGGTAGTCCTCAACTTATGATCACAATTGAGCCCAAAACTTATTTTGCTAGGTGAGACAGTTAAATGAGTTTTGCCCCATTTTACAATCTTTCTGGTCATAGTTGTTAAATGAATCACTGCAGTTAAGTTAGTAACGTGGTGTTAAGTGAATCTGTCTCCCCCATTGACCTTGCTTGTCAGAAGGTCGCAAAAGGTGATCACATGACCCCGGGACACCGCCACCGTCATAAATATGAACCAGTTGCTGAGCATCTGAATTTTGATCATGTAACCATGAGGATGCTAACAATGGTTGTGAGTGTGAAAAACAGTCATAAGTCACTTTTTTCAGTGCCATTTGAACAGTCAGTAAATGAATGGTTGTAAGTTGAGGACTACCAATATTGGGAGCTGCTTTGCTATAATTTGCTGTAAACGTTACCTTACTGGATAAGTGGATGGGGCAGTTAGACTTTCTCAAGAGAAATAAGGAACTCCTTAGCTCAATTTCTGGTCCTACAAGAGGGTAAGAAAATATTTCTTGAGAGGTTTGAATGAACAGCACAGGAAGACACAATTCAGTGATGAAAAGCTGTTGTCCTCACATGCCCTTTTCTTTTGTTAAAAAAAAAATGCACATACACAGTTGCTGAATTCCTAAGCCCTTTGTAATTGTATAAATGTTGTAAGTCAGCCTGGGAATGATGAGTTTTGTTGAGTGGTTGCAGCCCTTCAGAACTAGAGCTGTTTTTCCCACTCCTTTCATTAGAAAGCCATAATGTCATCCATATGTTGATCAGAATCAGAATATAGCTGGAAGGGATCTTGGAGGTCTTCTAGTCCAGCCCCCTTCTCAAGCAGGAGATCCTATACCATTTCAGACAAGTGACTGTCCAGTCTCTTCTAAAAAAACCCTCTTGTGATGAAGCACCCACAATGTCTGAAGGCCAGCTGTTCCACTGGTTAATTGTCCTCACTGTTAGGAAGTCTCTCCTCAATTCCAGGTTGCTTCTCTCCTTGATTAGTTTCCATCTATTGTTTCTTGTCCTGCCCTTTGGTGCTTTGGAAAATAAATTGACCCACTCTTCTTTGTGGCAGCCTCTCAAATACTGGAAGACTGGTATCATGTCCCCCCTAGTCCTTCTTTTCTCTAGACTAGCCAAACCCAAATCCTGCAATTGTTTTTCAAACAGTTGTAGTCTCAGGCCTTTGATCATCTTAATTGCTCTTCTTTGCACTTTTTCCAAAGTCTCAACATCTTTTTTGTAATGTGGTGACCAAAACTGGATGCAGGATTCCAGGTGTGGTCTTACTAAGGCTTTATAAAGTGGCACTAATACTTCATGTGATTCTGATTCTATACCTCTGTTTAGAAAGATAGAAAAAAGTAACAGTTCTAGCCGACCCCAGAATTTAAGGCTCCATAGGGGAAAACTTTGATTTTTTTAACCCTCTTGTAACTAGGCTGTATACAGGTAGTCCTATGGCTACAGTTGAAACCAGAATTCCTGTTGCTAAGCAAGGCAACAGGGAGGCGGTAACTCAGTGGCTAAGATGCTGAGCTTGTCGATCGAAAGGTCGGCAGTTCAGCGGTTCGAATCCCTAGTGCCACATAATGGGAGGAGCTCCCGTTACTTGTCCCAGCTTCTACCAACCTAGCAGTTTGAAAGCACGTAAAAAATGCAAGTAGAAAAATAGGGACCACCTTTGGTGGGAAGGTAACAGCGTTCCGTGCGCCTTTGGCATTTAGTCATTTATTTATTTATTAGTCATATTTCTATTCCGCCCACATGATCATGGAGACGTCTTCGGACAGCACTGTCTCTTCGGCTTTGAAATGGAGATGAGCACTGCCCCCTAGAGTCGGGAACGACTAGCACATATGTGCAAAGGGAACCTTTACCTTTAAGCAAGGCAATTTTTCAGTGAGTCACACCTGACTTTACAACTTTTTTTTTCAATAGTTATTAAGTGAATCATTGCCATTGTGAAATGAATCTGGCTTCCCCCGTTGACTTAGTTTGTCACAAGGCTGAGTAGTCTACAAATGGCGATCGTATGAACCCAGGATGCTGCAATTGTCATAAATATGCTGCCTTTGCCAATCAGCCAAATTTTGATGATTTGAATGTGGGCATGCCACGACGATTGTAAGTGGAGGGATCGGGTATACCTCACTTTTTTCACAACTTTTGTTAGCATCAAAAGGTCCCTAAACAAATGGTGCCGAGTCGAGGACTACCTGTAATTCTATTTCCAAAAGATGACTGAAAAGTGAAACTACATCAAAGCAATTTTACCAGAAAAAAGCAAGGTCTTGTTAGAAAAGCACATTTCCTCTGTTTTAGTTCAGTGATGAACAACTTTGATAACCAGCGTCATGAGCAACATTTGGGACAGAGAAGTGATGCTGTGCAGATTTGATTGTTTGTTTAACTCCCATCCCCCTTGGACTTTGTGGCTGTTCCTCTTAAACATGTTAAGCTTCTTTTAGGAATATTTGCCTCCAAATAGAAGAATCCCTGGAGGCATATTTGATCTTCGGTTTCAGGTTGCTTCTTCAGCCCTGGCAGATTTTCAGGTGGAAATTGCCCTCCATTTAGAATTTAAATCTGAAATTTTCTTCATAGAAGTGATGTAAGTGCTCCTTTTTGTGAACGTGCTTCATTTTGTGGCACTAGTGTGTGTTCCAGAATCTTAATCCATGTTCCCTAATCAGACAAGTGGATTCTATTGCTTTGTGGATGTTTCAAGGCTTAGTGGTTTTTTTTTACAGCAGAAATCTCTGTGCTTAAAACAGCATTTGCATTACATGTCTGCAGGATGCATGCTCTTTCCAGCATGTCTGTTAGCATTTAAAACAATGAAGCTGTTTGTCTGAATATACATTAGCACACTGTGTACACTTTAAAATGTCTCAGAATAAAATGGATGAAGAGAACAAAGATTACAAAATGTGCAATTCCATAACTTAAAATCCTAGCTGGTTACAATCATCCTCAATTTTCCCCAGCAATTTTTAGACAGGCTAGAAAGGAAGAATCTCTATTATGCATATTAGATAGACATGGGGAGAAAGTCAGAATTTTTTCATTTGTTGAACAAGCTAAATTAGCAATGTTTTGGGATTGTTGTGGATTGGTTTTCCATCTATTTTTAGACGCTGTTTTGCACTTCTATAAATTTGCAGGGGCTTGGGCAGAAGACAGAAGCAAATTGTAAACCATCATTTCTAATACAGCTGTATAAACAGGCCAGGCTAAATCAAGCCATGATCTTCAATCCATAGGTTTAAATTGTGGCTTGTGGCCTAAAAGTTTCAGTGAACCCTAATTAGATGAAACAAATCCTAGTTTAGTGTTATGTGCATGAAGGACATGATTAGCTTTGTCTGGCTGAAACTAGCCTCCTCAAAGAGGCAAGAAAAGTTAGAATAAATTGGGGAGTCTAAGCTGTTATTTCTGATAGCCATTGTTGACTAGGGAATTCTACAAGTTGAAGTCAAGATATCTGGAAGACGTCCACGTTGGTCTAGACCAAAGTTCTCCAGTGATGTCTTCTAGATTTTCAGATTAGGATTTCCACTAGCTCCAGACAACATGATCATTAGCAATAAAAGTTATAACCCAGGTCATCAGAGAGAGGGGAGAGAAACGATTTTTGCTGTATGTAGACTTTTCCTAATGCCATGATCTTAAGCCAAGCTTAAGAGTTATGTTGCCTCAGGGATGGTGGTTCCATCTTGTTTGGTCTTAGCCTAAATTCAGATGTGTGTAATTTAAGAAAGCTGTTGTAGTGTAGTGGATAATGTTGGATTTTGTCCAGGAAAAATCAAATTCAGATTACCAGTGCAGGATCCAATCTGGGTCGGTCACCAGGACCAGAGGGTTTTTTTGTCTGACAAGCTTTCAGATTCGTGCTGGAGCCCATCCTCAGGGAACTTCTCTCTGTGACACAGAAAATTCCCTGAGGATGGGCTCCAACACGAATCCAAAATCTCGGAAGACAAATAAACCTCTGGTCCCAGTAACCTACCCAGATTGGATGCTGCAACGTTATCCTAGGGCACATATATTTGCCTTCATTCATCAGATTACCACTGAATAATGACTATATCTGGGTGACACTAAGCTATCTCTCAAGTTATCTTGCTTCAGAGGCATCTTGCAAGGATAATTGAGGAGGGCGGATATACCAGACCTTGTATAAATTCCTAATCACTTAAATGGTGGAGGGAAATATGAAAACTTTAAGACAGCATTTCTTGACACAGTGAAAATTGCCTAAGCAAATGGAAACTAACTTTTTTACAAAAAAATCTAGAAGGTATAAGCGTTCCTAATGAGAACCATGCACTGCTGGAACTGAACATGGAATTCTTTGAAAGCTTTTTCTGGATGGGTTTTAAAACTATTGGGGAATTTAGTGAATTATTTTAGGTTGACATTTCTATTACAATTCTAAGCACAAAAGGCATTTTTTTTCTTAATCTTTTCAATTGCCAGCAAGTTTTCTTCTCTCACAAAAAAAAGCATCGGTTTTTCTACCTCAGTCTGAAGTTGCTTTAGAATCTCCTAAAATGTGTCTTCTCTGTGATTCTTTCCAGCCTCTTTGCATTTCCCTCTGTTGCTTCCCTTTTGTCTCTTATGCATGCCAAAGCTCTTTTGAGCAACTAAAATCCAAAGCAGCCCTACAATCTGGGGTGTTTTAGAGCTTGTTGGCTGTATCCTAAAAGAAATTGCATTTTGTTTGCTTGATTCAAAACAGTACATAGTGCATTTATTTAGTTAGATTATAAGAAAAAAGAAACAAAAGTTAGAAAATTGAGAGAAAGAATGAGAAAAGTGTAAAGAAAAGGGGGGGGGGCAAGGATCTCTGTTTTTTTTCAGTGCAGTAAAATACAAAAAAAAAAAAATTGCAACCTCAACCTTTTGCTTTATGTTTCATAGCATTTTAATCACTTCTATAACAGAATCATTTGAATCATCAAAATCTAAAAACGGTTTCATTTTTTTCAGTTTCAAGCAAAAAGTCCAGACGTTTCCAGGTAGAAACAAAACTAGATAAATTCTTTAATTGATCTCTGCTAATTCCATCATTTTTATCATCCAGGCTTCCATTGTGGGAAAGAATGTGTCTTTCCATCTTTGTGTATTTAAGAATCTGACTGCTGTCAACATATATAGTAACTAAGTTCCAAATTTTCTTTCAAGCTCTTTGTCAGTTTGATCCTTTTTTCTAAGGCAGTTTTTCAGATTTGCCATTTGCTTGTTGCACCAATGTAGCCTGGATTATCGTCTTGCAATCCTCCATTAATCAATTAATTGGTCAGTTAATTGATCAAAGGCCTTTATGCAGAAGTTTTAAAAAACAGTAATAAAATGAATATAATTTTCCTGACTCGAGCTGATTTTAACAAGTGATTTCTTATAATGAAATGTAAAATGTGCAGCTGGGATGCCCATTTTAAAACTCCAATCTCTCTCTTTCCTTATTTGGGGGAAACTGTGCAGGATGCTAAATATCCAGATTAATAAAAAGGGGATAATTTTGCAATGTAACATGAAGGTAAATATGTCGTCAGTTCTTGGTTAACTCTTGGTAACTGCATCTGTCTGAGTTGTGGAAGTGATTTGCCATACCCTTTTTCAAGATAGTTTTTTTCAATCTCTTCACCTAGCTAACATCCCTAAAATTCTCAGTTTATCTGAGTATTATCCAACCCTGACTGAACTAATCCTGCTTAGAAGATCAAGATCAGCCAAGAAGGGCTAGTTGCTGCTAAAACAACAGAAACATCAAAAGATCTGTCTAAAAAACAAATTATAGATCAGTAAACTAAAGTTTGTTCACTTCGGAAATGAATGATTTAGAAATCCACTTACAGAGCCATAATGACACTACGGTAGAGAAATTGTGTTTTTCACTAAAACCAGGAAGTCCACCACTTAGACCTGGCAACAAATTTCAGGTAGTCCTTGACTTACAACCATTTGTTGAGTGACCATTCAGAATTATAATGGCACTGAAAAAGGTGACTTACAACTGGTCTTGGCCCTTCCAACTCTCGCAACATCCTGAACTTAGATGCTTGGCCACTGGTGTGTGTTTATGATGGTTGCTGTGTCCCAGGGTCATGTGATCACCATTTTCAACCTTCCCAGCTGGCTACTTTACAAGCAAAGTCAATGGGGATTTCCTTAATGATCACATGGTTCACTTAACAACTGGAGTGATTCATTTAACAACAATGGCAAAAAGGTGGTAAATGAAGATGTCACTCACTTAACAACTGGCTTTGCTTAGCAATGGAAATTCTGGCTCTAATTGTGATTGCAAACAAAAGACTATCTATAGTAGCTCAAGTAGGCAGATTTAAAATTACTGACCAGTAATTCTGCCCTTGTATGCTCAAGATTTTGCTTCCCTTTTTTTTTCTCGCAAGCTTTCTTAAAAGAAACAAAAATGTGTTTTTTGGGAAATTGAGGACCCAGTTGTGGGGGCAATAAGCTGACTTTGTATAAATATACAAAAGAATGAAGGCTATTGCTTAGCGCATTGTAAGCCGCCCTGAGTCTCCAGAGAAGGGCGGCATATAAATCAAATTAAAAAAAAAAAATTGTTCTCCAACCACGGAACGTCAGAAACTCTTATCCATCTGCCTTAGAATATTCTGGCTCCTTCCCAGAAGATGCTGATTTAGCATCTGTCCATCTGTAATCAGGTCATCTTCAGCTTTTTCTGACCGCAAAACCCTATTTAATTTCAAATTGTGAACTGGTATCAGAGAGATTCCCCATGTATGCTTGCTTTTCGTTCTTTCTAGATTGACCAATGACAAAAGGAAAAAAGGGTGCTATTTTATTCTTAATGCCGAGGGAAAAATATACTGCAAAGTATATTTTTGATAGGCAGAAAGGGGACGACTTGGTTTCTCAGAATAACTTCTTCAGTAAAATTAATATAAATACATTTGTTGCCAGATTAGGGTTTAAAAAGTCCCACAGGAAAAGTTCATCATGTGTCTTCTATGGAATTTAACTGATGTCAGGAAAACTGAACAGAGATAACAGCACATACGCTTCCTCAGTTCACAGACTCCTTGCTCTTCGGTGAAATAATAGAATTGTTTTCCTTCCTTCCTTCCTTCCTTCCTTCCTTCCTTCCTTCCTTCCTTCCTTCCTTCCTTTTCTTTTGCCTGCCATCCCTGATTTTTCTTCCCTTAATTTCATGTTCGTGGAATCAGTGAAGCTAAAATGAATGATCAGCATAAGTGAATCCTAAAGTTTGAATGGGTCTTTCTACTCCTCGGTGTGCATTTAGCCTAGATATAAATCTAGCCTCAGTTCAGAATAGTTTCTGCAGAGAGTTAAGGCAACATTCAAAGGTTTTTCTGCAGTAGTTGGTTGAAACAAGTCTTCTACAAAACATAGTTTATATAGTTGGTTCATTTTAGCCATATGGAATTATGGTGACTCCCAGAATAGGGTTCAAACATAAAGATCTATATATCAGCCTTCCCTTCAGGTGTGCAGGTGTCAAGTTCTAGATTTTGCAGCCAGTCCAGACATTGCAAAGAATTCTGGGAATTGAAGTCAATAGAAGTAGCGACACCTAGATTGCAAAAGTTGGTATATATAGTATGTCAAGGATCTCAATTGTACATGCGGACATCTCTGGGTATGGGTCTAAACAAAGACTCCTCAGAGCCTTGGGATTTTATTTATGTATTTAATTTCTATGGCCACCCATCTCAGTCAAATGACTCTGGGCAGCTTACAGTTCTAAAACGATAAAACACTTCAAACCAATTTCCTTTCCATTCATCTTTTCTGCACATCAAAGTTTTCTAGTCCAAATGATTTACTGTAATTATACAGTTTGTTAAGTGAGAGAGATTGTGTATCAACTTCCTGCTTGGGTCTTTCACAACTCTGATGTTTTGTAAGTCAAGCTTCATGACTTTGAGAAAATAAAGTTTTTTTATATTTGGCTGAAAAATCTCTTGTGCATTTCCTTTTTTTTTAAAGGCCCTAAATTTAATGATGTTAAAATGAGAGGATGGATTAGTCTGTCTAACGGACACAATTTCCTTTTGTGAATCTTCCTATCAGTTATGGACTGGACTACATGTTCTCTTAAAAATATGTCTATGCACTCTGGGATTATCAGCATTGTGTGAAAAAGAAGATTTGTGTTTCCTGCTGTGAAGCTGATTAAAAAAACCAAATCATGTCCGCAAAGATGCTTTTCCCCCCACAAGAAGGAAGCTTCTGTTGGTGTGAATGTCACATGGGAGAGAATTAAACTGAATCTGCCTGTGTAATGTAGCCTGAGCTCTTCAAGGCAGAAATTTTTAAAATAATAACAGACTAACAGAGTTGGAAGTGATCTCAGAGGTCTTCTAATCCAACCCCCTGCTCAAGCAGAAATCCCTGTAACATTTCAGACAAATGGTTCTCCAATATCTTCTTAAAAACCTCCAGCGTTGGTGCACCCACAACTTCTGGAGGCAAGTTGTCCCATTGATTAATTGTTCTAACTGTCAGGAAATTTCTCTTTAGTTCTAGGTTGGTTCGAATAATAATGATACATTACAAACAAGCAGAGTTTAAGACAGGGGTGTCAAACTCGCGGTGTCACATTGTCATCACGTGACGTATCGTGACTTTCCCCACCTTTGCTAAAACGGTGGCCGTGGCCAGCGAGTGACCCATCCGGCCCGTGGGCCGTGAGTTTGACACCCCTGGTTTAAGACAAGGCTACTTAAGCTACATCCGGAGTGCATGTGTAAATATAAAATGATCATTGCTCACATTTTCTTCCTGATTTGGAGGTTTAAAGTTTAATATTAGCCCTTTAGCCCACTCCTAGTCCTTCCAATTCCTATCAGTTATTTGGATATGAGTGATTACATGATATCATCAATAATACAGGCTTTATATTTTTTAAGCATGCCATTGTCTGCAAACTACTGCTCATTCTGGTTTAAAAAGTAGACCTTATTTGGACATGATGCGAAACCAGAAGTAAGAATCTAGCATCTCTCAGATATTTGGGGCAACTCCATTGACTAGCATTCCCAGTTACTGTCTATCTGAGTGAATCAGTGGGACTTGTGATCTGAAACATATGGAGGAATGACTGCAATGTATGATCTAGTGTTGTAAAAAAACTAATCTGGGCAGGTTAATATTCTTCTTCCTCCCTCCTGTCATTTGGTTGCAAGAACGAAACTGAGAAATTTGGGTTTGTTTGTTTGTTTTTTGCTTTAATTTATATGCCGCCCTTCTCCGGAGACTCAGGGCGGCTTACAATGCGGTTTCTGTCAGAATGCAAACAGTGGTTAACTGAAGTTGACAACATAGGCTGCAACTTGGTGGAAGAGTAGGATCTCATGGCCATTGAACAGTTTTATAATCTAGTTCACACTCTGCATGAAGCCATGGCTTGTTGATTAAGCCAGAATTGATTGAGTATGAGTTATATGCACAGCCAGTGTAGAGGAGTTACCTTGAGAACCAAACTTTCTCAGGACAGTCAGGTAAGTTGTGTCAACAAACAACCATTGAACAGCTTTGAGGCTGAGAAAGTCCAGGGCAAAGAGTCCATTAAACCCTGGAAGGGCGGGAGGAAAAAGTCAATTTATAATACAGCAAATACAAACAAGGAATTGTTCCTTCATGTTGACAGAAGGCTGTCAATTGTTTGAAGAAAAAAATAAGTGTGTTACCTAGCTATGTGCAATATGCAGACAGCCTTAAATCAGAAAGTTATGCTGGGTATTTAGGAAATTCTGCCAAGCTCTTTTCAGCAAGCCTGGTAAAGCCATGCAACCTGTAGTGCTCAGATGTTGCTGAACAACAATTTCCAGGCTCTCATTAGTAACCCTGATTTCTTGGAAGCTGGAAGTTGCAATTCAGCAACATCTGGAGAAGTACAGGTTGCCTGTCTACTCCATGCTGAACTAAAATACTCTCTACAAACTACAGGGACTAGGTTTGCATAGCAAACTGCACAGGTAGTCCTTGATTTACAACCACAATTGAACCCAAAATTTATGTTGCTAAATGAAAAATTTGTTAAGTGAGTTGTGCCCCATTTTATGACATTTCTTGCCACATTTGTTAAGACAATCAGAGCAGTTAAATTAGTAACACTGTTGTTAAATGAATCTGGTTTCCTCATTGCTTGTCAGAAGGTCGCAAAAACCCCCAGAACATCGCAACCGTCATAAATATCAACCAGCTGTCAAGCATCCGAATGTAAATCACAATGCTGCAATGGTCATAAGTGTGAAAAATGGTCATAAGTCACTTTTTTCAGTGCCGTTGTAAATTTGAACGGTCACTAAATGAACTGTTGTAAATCGAGGACTCCCTGTACTAATCACAAACCATTGAAACAATGAAACAGGACCGTTTAAATCTATTCAGTCAACAATTGCTAGAATCTCTAAGCCACTTAAACTAGTTGCCCCCAGCTCTGATAAAAATCGTATCCCCATTTTAAACATAACATTTCCACTCTTGAGAAGTTACCTGGCTTATTTTAGTTGGTTGAGCTCAGAAAATCCATGTTTCCTCTGTTCCCAATGCAGATGCTGTCTGAAACCACTTTGCCAGTCCTGGAAAGGTCACACCTATTTCCTTTTTTAAAAAAATGGTTTTCCTTCCCCACAACTAAGTTACCTTGAGCTGAGGCTGCTCCCCTGCAATCAAATAGATTAAATTAATCAAACTGAGTCCAAAAATTGAGGTGGATGGAGGGAATGTTTTGGCCTATTTGTAAGCTATAAAAGAACATGGTAGAAGCAATAGTGTAATCATGGCTTGGAGAACACTTTCTGTATAATCATGAAAATAATTATATCACTCAAGCTTTGTATTATTTCTTGGGTACGGTCTTATATTTTTAAGTCCTGACTTCCAGAGTAGCTGATGGAGCCCCTTCTCTCATTCTAGCTTCTGGGGGTGAGGGTGGGGGGCTGCTTTCAGTGGGAAAGTCCCCACATGTTAGGAACCTGGTGCTCCTTACAGTTTAATCAGAATGCTTTCATCCTGTATGTTCTCATTTCCTGAAGCTTTGCTAGTCCTCCTCCTTTCTCCATCTAGTCAAACCTGCTGCTTTAGCTGCAGGGCAGAGCATAGAGGTAATGAGGATGGCAGAGTGCCAGAGCAGAACAGGAATGTGGTGCTTAGTACAGGTTGACACAGGAAAATGAGATGAGTTCTGGAGTAGGGAGGAACAGCTGAGAAAGCCCACAAGTACTACCGTGTTTCCTGGGAAATGGGGTTCATTCCTAGAACATCCAGAGAATGCAACAGATAAGAGGAAACTATGGCTCAGACATGAAACCTATGCTTTGGAAGTCAAAGCTTGCAGTTCCGTTAGGATGTCAATTGTTTCCCACTCACTTCTATGAATGGGAAGAATTAAGCAATAGCAATAGCACTTACTTATATACTGCTTCACAATGCTTTTACAGCCCTCTTGCAGCATCTTGCCCCCAACAATCTGGGTCCTCATTTTACCAACCTCAGAAGGATGGAAGGCTGAGTCAACCTTGAGCCAGTGAGACTCGAACTGCCAAACTTCAGGCAGCCAGCAGTCATAGCCTGCACTACTGCATTCTAACCACTGCGCCATTGCAGCTCTTAGGCTTTTTACCTTGTTATTCAAGCACTCTGAATGCTGAGCACTGGTTGGGGATACTTGGAGTTGTAGCTCAGTAACATCTTCCTATAGATGCATCCTACAGTAGCTGTTAGACAGAACTTTGCCTGAGCTTCTAGAAAGCTGCTTCTGTTTGACTGATTCACATAAGCAAATAAACAGACCTACAACAAGGAATCTAACCCGTAAAATTAATCTGCAGAGATAATTGGAAGTGTCCTCTGTGCCTAATGTCTTCTTACTACATCTTCTTGAGTGATTATGTGCTGTCAAGTTGTTTTGGATTCCTACTAACAACTCATAGATTTTCTGCATGAGGATCCATCCCTGATTTTTATTCCATATATTTATTTATTTATTTATTTATTTATTTAATTTGATTTATGTGCCGCCCTTCTCCGGAGACTCAGGGCGGCTTACAATGTGTTAAGCAATAGCCTTCATACTTTTGTATATTTTATACAAAATCAGCTTATTGCCCCCACAAACTGGGTCCTCATATATATCCTGCCTTCTCCATTCCCCCACCTGTCATCAATAGTGAGATGCTACTCAAGTCAGCATGAAGAATTTGTATTCTTTGAAAGTTCATCCCAGTGTAATTAAAGGGAAAGGATACTTTCTGATGTTCCAGATTTAATTTTGTTAGTTAATTAGCACTGTCATCTTATTTGTCTTCATAAACCTATTCTGCCTGCAGGAGTATCTTTGGCTGCTTTCTTGTGACGGCCTGTGAAAATCTGTGTGATGCATGTAGCTCAATTGAGCGTGTGTGTCTGTTTTCAATGAACGGAGAAGGAACACTGTCCTGGCACAATGCCACCCAAAATTATGTGAGATCAGAACATTTGGAAAGAATTGATCAGGAGATTGTGTGTCAACAGATTGTAAGAACTATATTTCATTGAGTATTTATTGAGTATTTCTGTACATAGACTGTTCTCATGTGACCTACCACCTATAGCTGGGTGTCTGATTGGGAATGTAGAACAACAGTGTTGTGTTCAACATTTGTGACAGCTAAACACTATAGAACAATCATGTTTAAAAGTAATTGTGCATGATAGAATCTGATACAGGTTAGCAGTGCTTCTGCATTTGCTAGCAATCATAGGGGTGATATTGGGTGGAATGGGGTAGAAGAGGGGAAGTCAATGTGATATGAGATGAAAAGACAATATTGTGAAAATGGATTGTAAAGCCAGGACGAAACAAGAAAGACCCCAAAATACAGAATCCAAATCACTTCTGGCCTGGACCTCACCTGGGCCACAAATTTAGGAGTCCACTTTAGAAATGCAGCCCTTACCATCTTTTCACTATCTCTATGTGGGTGCCTAGGCTATGGCTGGGTTCAAACAAACATGCCAAACCTTAAACCTGAGTCAACCAAGTAACAAATGACCAAACATTGACAACCCTAACTATGATTATATGCGATTGCATGTTATATAAATCAACCAAACGAACAGAATCAGTGAATTTTATTTAGAAGTTTTGTTATCAGTCTCAGTCCTACAATATGTTGAATCACAATGCTGCCAACTCCATTTTAGCTCGATAGTGCATCACACAGGCCATTGAGAATAATAATGTTTTACATGGTGGTTTTCTGTAGATTTCTCCGACCTGGGCTTGCCAAGCATGTAGGATTGTACAGCAATTCAGTGTTCCTCCTTCTTTCATATGCTTATTTTACACTCATAACTAATCTGAAGAGCTGCTTAAAAAATTAGCTCCCAGTCACTGAGGGGTATGTTGGAATTAGGTTACCAAATTTTATGTCTCTTCGTCATTAGTGATTTATTTGAATAAGATTTATTTCCAGAAGTTGGTGGTGCTCCATCGCTGGAAATTATTGAAGAGACTGGAGAGCCATTTGTCCAGAATGGCAGAGGGTCACTTCCTTGAGCAGAGAGTTGGACTAAAAGACCTCCAAAGTCCCTTCCAACTCTGCTATTGTATATTCTGTATGCTATAGTGTCTCTCGGTTATTCTTGTGTCAATATAAGCCTGCCTGATACCTCAGCCAGCCACGTACTGTTCATAAATCCCTAATGAGTGAATGGCTCTAGTTTGACTTTCTAGTCATTGTATTACCCCACCTTAAGAGAAGGACAAGTATATCACACAAAACTATTATCCATGTTAATGTGACCCAATTGTTTGGGGTTACACAAGATGCTGAACTATAAACTATAATGCAGACTAGGTCAGAAGAACTCAATACTGTATGTAAAATATGGGCGACAACTTTGTGTTTCAAGGTGCTGGGCAACATAGCCATGGAAGGTCATTTTAACTTGCTTGGATCTTAGCCCTTGGATTACATACATAATAGAACGAGATGGTAGACTTTTGAGATGGTGAAATAGATAGTTTTACTAGGCCAAACAATGATGTATTACTTAAAAAATATTCCTTTATGTTAAAAAGAAAGAAAGAAAAACTGGGAGATATCAATCTATCTTAATTCTGATTTTCCGTCAATCAAAGATTGAACCTAGACACAGACTGGCACTGCCAGTATAGTGTTCTCTCCATCTCTCTCTCTCCCTCCCTCCCTTCCTCTCTCTCTCTTTCTCTCTCTCTCTCTCTCTCCCCCTCTCTCCCTCTCTCCCCTCTCCCTCTCCCCCCCCCACTCCCTGTCTCTCAGTTCAAAGTCCAGTTCTGTCTCCTTTCTCATCTGCATTTGGATTATGTACTTCCCCAAGAGGAAGTAACATCCTTTAGCACATAGACAGAAATCCTCCTTTCTTTTTCTTTTGAAAACTAAAGTTTACTTACCTGGGAACAGTCTTAGAAACCCTGTTCTGTGGTTGTTTAAGTGATGATGTGCAATCTGGAATGGCCTCATTGGGTTTTTAACCTGAGTTTTCTGTCAATTCTTGCTTGAAGATTTAGGTTTTGTTTTTTTGTTTTTTAAAAAAAAGGACAATGCAAACTGTTCATTTATCAGAGTTGTACAAAAACATCCAGGAAGGTTGAAAGCAGCAGGATTTTTTTAAAAAAATATTTTTACTACTTCTCATTCCTCTTTTCGCTGATCTGCTTCCAAGCCATTTTAATCAACTTATTTATTTTTTAAAATGTAAATAGAAGAAAGGAAAACAGAAGCTGCTTTGAAGGGATTTTAGGAAAGGGAGCTCATTCATGAGACCAGGATCTGCTCCAAATGATAAATCCTGTTTATTTGAATATGGCTTATTGATTTTAGCAAGGTGTTTGATTTTATGCCTCACCGTTAACTTTTTACGATTTTGAAACAAAAAAGGGCAGGATAAGGTTGCACTAAATTTAAGTGAGGGATGTTTCCAGATTATTATGAAATGTTTCTTATATTAAACTTGTATCTTATATTAGACTTGCTGTCTTTTCCCATTCCCGCACCAACTCCAAAGTTTCTTCCCCTGTCAATGAAGTCAGTGAAGATTCTCAGTCATCCAGGTAGAATTGTCTGGAAGTTTAGTCATGGCAACCAGACTTCTTTTCTTGTTGAAACATTTTGCTGCTTATTATCACCATATTATAAAAAAGATGTATAGACTCTGAAAAGAGTGAAGAAAAGAGCAACAAAGATGATAAGGGGGCTGGAGGCTAAAACACATATGAAGAACGGTTGCAGGAATTGGGTTTGCCTAGTCTAGAGAAAAGAACGACTAGGGGTGACACGATAGCAGTGTTCCAATATTTGAGGGTCTGCTACAAAGAAGATGAGCTCAACCTATTTTCCAAAGCACCAGAAGGCAGGAATAAGAAACAATGGATGGAAACTAAACAACCTACATCTAAGGAGAAATAGAACAATTAAGGAAGGGCTTGTCTTCAGAAGTTGTGGGTGCTCCAACACTGGAAGATTTTTTAAAAGAGACTGGACAGCCTCTTGTCTGGAATGGAATAGGGTCTCCTGTTTGTGTAGGAGGTTGGACTAGAAGACCTCCAAGGTTCCTTCCAACTTTGTTATTCTGTTCTGTTTATATTCTTTAGAATTATACTAGCCATTTTTTATGTTTCATGCATGCAAATGGTAGGAGATCTTCCCCTTGTATTTGGCCAAGAATGGTCAAGGGAGATTCATGGGTTTGAAAAACAGGGTTCATTGGCTGCATACAACCCCTAGGTTTCTTATGGCCTACCCTGACATTAAACAATGCAGCTTTTAGGGTCAAGCATCCTCCTTGTAGGCATCTCTGCTTGATTGCCCTTGCCAAAGACTGATGCTCATTCTCGAGACATAGGACAGCTTCTCTTCAAACAGCATGAAAACCATCACTCAGTAATGGGCAATGTTCAGATATTACAGACTGCCGTTCTCAGGGGGACTAAACAGGGAAGAATTCTCAATTTATTTAACTAGGGTTTGTTTTTCCCAATTAGAAGGTTCTAATCTTTAAACGTCTGTCGCACGCTTAAGACGTTCCTATTCCAGCAAGCCGGCCTGGCCTAAATTTCTCCTCTTTTAAATGGGAATTTTAAATTTGGTTTTAAATTATTGGGGTTTTAAATATGGTTCAGCCAAATTTATTTAATTTGTTTTATCTCTATTTTAAATTTTGTACTTATATGTTTTATTTTATGGCTGTTCACCGCCCTGAGTCCTTCGGGAGTAGGGCGGTATACAAATTTAATAAAATGAAAATGAAAATGAAAAAAAGGAAGCATATAGCAGCATGGATCACAACCAGGGCCAAGAGAGACTATGGATGTCCCTTTCTCTTTCCAGCCAACCCCCCATGAATCCAATTCCTCTAGCCAAAATGGCTTCTACCTATTTTTGGGAGAAGGGCTGCCTGTTGGCCACGCCTGTTGTACTCTAAACATTTAACGTATCTTCCAAGAGTTACACCATAGGGATTGAAACGTTTGGGGCTTGGGTGTGAGAACGGGAAGATGGCAATGCAGGAAGGGTTTGTCTTCCTGTAGCATTTCCTGCCTTCTGGACATTTTCACCCAAGCCAGTCCTGAATGTACAGATGTGCTGTGCTTTGCACAAACAGATAGTTCTCTTTCTGCTGGTAGACGTTTTGAAGTTGAAACAAATAAAAGAAGGTTTAGGTCTTGCCATTTGGTACAATGGAGTTAGGTTGGTCTTGCTCTACCTTCCTGGAGGGAAGAGTTTTATTCTGCATTCAGCAGCCTGTCTGCTTTCATGAGTCACCTGTGGTGGAAAGAAAGGGATGTAATGCATTCCTCCTCCTCCTCCTTTCAAGAAAGCTGTTTAAATGATGCAGAGACTTGAGCAATGAGTTGGCACACAGAAGGCGGGTCATGACTGAACAGCTCCTGCTCCCTTCTTATGATGGCGCAGAAGGTGCATCCAAGCCCTTTGTAGCCTTTCCTTGTCTATGTCATTAACATGATAATTGTCCCTGCCCCAAAACCTTCCTCTCTATTTTTTTTTCTCCAGGAATATCTTAATTGGTTGAAACTAAATGTTGTTAATTAACAACATTCTTGAAGAAAATTCTTCGTTCTTGAAGAACAAAGGCAAAGAGTGGAGCGGGGTCTGATGGATACAAGGATGGTTAACAAGGAAGGAAAAGTGCATAGTGAACAGTGCTGTTGTTGAGAAGTAGTTTTAGCTAGGTTTCCTTTTCTTCTTACTATATCGTGCCTTTAATCTTTTTTTTTTTGCTTACTCTTAACCTTACTCTTCCATAACGATGTTAACTCCCCACAATGTTTATTCATTGGCTTTATATCTTGGCTTTCCTCTTGGAGATGTGCCAACCAATTTAGTACCGTCACGATAACAACATTGTGAGATGGGTTGGATTGAGAACAAGCGACTGATCTCAGAACACCCAATGGGTTGTAGGGCACAGATGAACCTGAACCTGGTTCTGCTGGTCCTAGTCTACAGCACTTTATCCACTACATCACTCTGACTTCTATTTCATATGATAAGATTCTCAGGGGTGTCCTGCCTCCCACTGTACCATTCTCTGTAACAATGCCGGCTTTCCATGCTTCAGTTAAATCCCAAAGAAAAACCTCAGGAGGGAAAAGGTATATCCCAAAGCGAAACCTTGTAGGGGAATTCTTTCAATGGGCTTTTTTTGAATCAGGAAGTATGATCAGCCAGGGAGGCTGTAGATATTTAGAGAGATGTGTAACAGGAAATAACAGTAATACTGGTGTCCTCCACCCTTTAACAATAAGGAAAGCTGAACAAGTCTGAAGTAATTTGAAAGCACCCTGAGAATGAGGTTGACAAACAGACATCTTTCACAGGTTAAAATCCCTTTCTGGAAACTGAAGGACTAGAGTTTTGACTGTATATTAGTCATACCTTTTAGAAATTAGAGCAACTGAGTGACTGGTCTAAAAGAACACTGTTCAAGCAAAGTGACAGATGAAGTTGGTTTCCATCTGCTCCTTTGATGCAAACATGGCCAACTGCCTGCCTGACATTCCTCTTTAATTTATTTTAATTATTGGAGCAACCAGTTGGCTTGTGGGAATTGAAGACAGGATTGGCTAGTTGAATCCTCTCTTCCTCTTGAGTTGTCAATTGTATGTTTTGACAAGAGGCTGGCAATCACAGCCCTGGGAGATGTTTGTACCTGGTGAGGATGGCTTAAAGTTATAGAAAAGATAAAAAGATGTATTATCATGTGATTTATGTTATATGAAGGATGGATAACTTAACCCATAATCCTTCACAACAGCTTTGTCTTTATGCTGAGGTCAAAGGTAAGGCAAAGAACATGTTTGACAGTGTTGTTCAGTTAGCAACTGGACAATAGCCTCACTAACCGTTCATAGTTTTATCACATTGTGTGACTTTATATATATTTGCCCCAGATTTAAACTTCAATATTTCTTCAATCCTTAATCCTCAATGAAACAGATATTTTGTATTTAATGAGAGTTATTTGCAGCTGCCCTTTTAATTATTGTGACATCAGCCAGCGTTCTTTGTACAGTATATCCAGTGTAGCATCTTTTTCCCTATCATTCTTGTAGCCTATCATTTTTAAAAACCACTTTCGAGTCAGTTCCAGTCTTGTCTTGTTAAACCTGTTTTTTTTTTTTTTTTTTTTTAATTTGATTTATATGCCGCCCTTCTCCGGAGACTCAGGGCGGCTTACAATGTGCTCAGCAATAGCCTTCATACTTTTGTATATTTTATACAAAGTCAGCTTATTGCCCCCACAAACTGGGTCCTCATTTCACCTACCTTAGAAAGGATGGAAGGCTGAGTCAACCTTGAGCCTTGGAGAGATTCAAACCAGCAGTAAATTGCAGGCAGCTGTGTTAATAACAGGGTGCTTTAAACCACTGTAGTACCAAGGCTCTTTTGTTCCATACCATCTTTTAAGCCCAGTCTATCTTTAATAGAAGACACTCTTAAAATTAACTGCTGGATCCATTGTTCACAAATATCCTTCAATACAACCAATGTTAAAGTATTTTGCTCAATTCTATATTAGTTAGTCAAATGTAAATGTTCTCTTTTAATTGTAATATTTAGTGCCTTATGGTTCCCTCTAGTATCCAACCTTCAAAATCCTATCATTTTCTTTAAAAATTCAAAACAAAAGCATTTTCCTATGAGAAAGATTCTTATAATTTTTTAAAAAATCTTATTTATTTTATTTATTTTATTAATTCAATTTGTATGCCGCCCCTCTCTGAAGACTCAGGGCAGCTCACAATGCATTTAAAATCATTATAAAAAACATTTAAAAATTAAAAACATTAAAACTCATTCACACCATTCATGGCTGGATCTCGCCGGATCGCAAGAGCGAGATCAACGGCCCCAGGTCTTTCAAATCCATCAGGCCCCTTAGATAAACTTGCATGTAAAGCTTCTTTCACTAAGGATTGAAGGAACCTTACCCGGTATTCTAAAACTTGCCATTGTGAAGTTTTCTAAGAGTTAAAAAAGATTTCTGAAAAAGATTATAAGTGAGGTTTGATTAACCTTATGCCCAATGTAAAAACTACATTGCAGCTGTGAGCTTGGTTGGTATCCCTCAATTCCCAGCCGCTCGACTCAAGTTGACCACAAACACCTCAGCTCCTGTAGTTTATTCATGAGAAGCAGCTCTCCGGAATACAAATGGGCAATCTCACAATCTCTCCTTTTTCTAGAGAGGTTTCATTGCCCAGAATTCACTGTGTGGCTGCTGATCACATCACAATGCCATCTCAACTCTTTTGGAAAGATCTAGTTCACCACAAATTCCCACTGATAGTCAGTGGGAGCTAGATTTTTAAACCAATTCAAAAGATAGATTAATTTGGACTTTTGAATCAGTTTGGATCATCAGTTTGATATGGATTTTTTAAAAATCCAATCAATTTGGACTTACGAATCCATTCAACAAAAAGTGTGTCTGCATGTGCACAGAATCCATCAGAGCATGGAAGCAAGTCTAGTTATTCCAGATTTATTTATAGCTATCATTCAATTCAACCTACCTATTTGACATGCTATTCTGATGTCATATATTGAGGATGTTGGGAAATAGAACAAGAGGAGCAATGAATGGCCCTAGTCAACACTGGTTAGATGGACAGTCATATCTATATCATATTTATTTTATATAGATTCGTTATTTAATAAAATTCATTATTTAATAAAATAACGAATATATAATAAATGAGTGGTAAATTCTGCCCATGGCTGGGAAGTTTCAGGTGTGAGAGCAGAATGAGAAAAGGAGCAAATATCACAAATACCATTCAGTCATTCCTGACTGTGCAGACCATCCATTTTTAAGACGGTTCATTTTAAATGCCCACTGCCTGGCAGGATAGTCTGAATCTTATCAGTTGTGGCAGCTTGGAAGCCTGGCATAGGTGCCAGCTGCACTGCCTTATCGTGGTCTCCAGCTGGCAAGGCTTCCGATCTTCACTCTAGAACAGCATCCTACCATTCCCCCCCCCCCTATATTTTATCAAGAATGACTAAAGAATTTCCAATAACAATAGTATATGCTACTAACAAGTAGCCAGATGATTTTATTCCTGTTAACCTATTTGGTCCATCTACTACAATGGTAGACAAGGGACACATTCAGCATTTAGAAGGGAGGATCCCATGGATGGGACTGTAAGGTTAAATTGGTAGGACTTATCACATAACTTGGGAAGGGACCATGACTAGGAGAACATGTTCAACCACAAAGTTAGATTTTCCATATCATTTTGCTCCCTTCTAACGATCATCCAGATTTTTGTACCCCAAAAATGCAGGGCCTGAATTCCTTTGCCATGGACCAGGAACATAAAAAATATCAACAGGTCAGACCATTTGCTCGGTAAGCTGAATATTGGCTGGGCTCCATATAATAAAATATAATGGATTCAGCTTGTTTTGATTTTAGTGTTTATGTGAATTCAGCCAGTGAAATTTTTAAAGCATGTTTAATCGCTCAGTATGTTGCATCAGTCCAACAAATTATATTTATCTAAGAAAGAGCAATGCAACAAAACATTAGTTAGGGTGATACATGGACCTAGATTTAGAAGTTCCACAGGCAGGAAAGGCAACAACCTCTTGGTATTTTGAGCTCCAACTACCATCAGCCACAGCCAACATAGACAGAATCAAGAGCTTGTGGCTGTTCACACTTACAGGAAGGTATGTCAACAACCTGTATAGGACAATATTTTCCTTTTACACAATCCAGAGGGAATTATAAAGGGGAGGTGGGGAAGGATTTTCCTTGACTAAGTGATTAAAGAATATCAATTTCATAGGCCGTCTGAGAGAATACATGAATAAATAACCAAGTGCCTAGAAGGATGTTCCTCCAGAGAAATACTCCTAGGGGGCATCATTCTGTGGTACCTGCCTCAGAAGACTTTTGGATCAATGAGGTTTCTGTCTGTTGTCCTTCTACCACCCTGTGTGAGGTAGTGAAATTGATCTCTGAAAGATCAATAGCTGATTGGCAGTTTAGAATGCAAGATAGCCCCCTCCCCCCCCTCTCTCTGTGTGTGTTATATTAGGCAAGTTTCCTATCACTCTAAGGATCAAATCAGGGATGTCAAACTCAAGGCCTGGGGTCCGGATCCGGCCCGTGGGATGCTTAGATCTGGCCTGCAGGGCTGCCCTGGAAGTAGCGAAGGACTGGCCAGTAGTGCCTCTGCCAGTGAAAATGGAGCTCAGGAGGGCCGTGGGCATTTTCACTGGCAGAAGGTTGCAGGAGGCCGTTGCAGCCAAAAACAGAGCTTGGGAGCCCATTTTCTCTGGCAGAGCACTTGGGCCACCACAGGCGCCCCCGACACGAGTGACGTCGAGCTAGTCACACAAACCCTAGCCACGCCCACCCTGGCCCCATGAGGTCAAACACAACCCTGATGCGGTCCTCAATGAAATCGGGTTTGTCACCCCTGGCTCAAATGAAGCAAAAAACGGACAAGCAGATGGGTCTTTCCTGGTAGAAAGTCAAAATGAGTATTCATTGGAGAAGTGTGATTATTTGGCAGAGACAGGAAATAGCCTAGGGTCATTTCCTTGGGTGTTCCATATATCTAACAATGCAGCTCTTTCTACAAGGCCAGCCCAACAGGTTCGAGTTCACTTGAATGCTGAGATGCAATGCTCATTCAAATCCTAGATGTTTAACATACTCCATTCCATTGGGTGTATTTTTTTAAAAAAATTAAATCCGCCTGGCTGGTTTTTCAACCACAAATTGTAGTTGTGCTCATACCTTTTGCGAAAACATGGTGAATTCAAGCATGTTTTGTGAAATAAAACCTAATGCCTTAGGTGTATCATGATAGCAGTCTTCCAATATTTGAGGGACAGTCACAAAGAAGAGAGGGTCAACCTATTCTCCAAAGCACCTGAGGACAGGACAAGAAGTAGCAGGTGGAAGATCATTAAAGAGAGAGCCAACCTAGAACTAAGAAGAAATTTCCTATCGGTGAGAACAATTAATTTGTGGAATGGCAAATGGCAGAAGTTGTGGATGTTCTGTCAACTAGAAGTTTTCAAGAAGAGTTTGGACAACTATTTGTCCAAAATGGTACAGGTGTTCTGTTCAAATGGGGGGAGGGTTGAATTAGAAGTACTCCAAGGTCCTTCCAACCTTGTTATTCTATAGACTATGCTGGGTTTGCACAATATAGAGTTCTTAAGGTTGAAATAGGTTTCCTATTCATTTTCAAATATTATTTGAGCACTTTAAAAGATGTGGTGAAGCCAGAGCTACAGTGAGAAACAGAGATAGGTGCACTTTTTTTCTTGTTGTTTTTTCTTCTAGTAACAACTCAAATTCAGCATAGGAAAAACAGAGAATTGTAAACTGGAGACCTGGTTAAATAGTAGCACTAGGTGATTTTTTTAAACATGTTCTATAGGCTTACAGCTCATTACTACTAATGCTGAGGCTCATTACTATTAATGCGATGGATTTATTTTATTTGTTCTAATTGTGCAAATAATACACTTGTGGTAAAAAAAATCTATGAAGCTGCTATTGAAATGTCTATTCAGGAATGGTTTAAAAATTAATCCTTAAACCAAAGGGCAGAAATGGAACATACAGCAGGTACTTCTCTAGAAGAGACCCATTGATCACTGTTGAATCATAGAAAATTCAAGCTGAGTTCTTGAAGGTGAGGATGGTTTCTCCTGTGCTTTGAGATGATGGGGTTGTACTCCTAACAGCATGGAATTAATCATGTGAAACTTTGTCACAGAGAGGCAGGCTGTACAGGACAAACATATTTAACCTTTCTTCCCTTTCAGTAGTTTATAACTTGCGTTCTTTCCCTTTAATTAATGACCGGTGATAAAGATACATCCATTAACCTTTCTGTTTGAGTGTCCCGCTATGTTACAAATATTTAATTCAGTGTGCGCCTGTTTGAGCTCTGGATAGATGCATTGCAGAAAGATGTAATGTGGGGTTGAACCACCATGATTCGTAAGTACTGTTTTATAGCACAGGAGGATAACAGTACTGAGATAATAGTTCAGCAAAGGTATGCCAAGCAGTCTTGAATGCATTGTGGGAACACAGCCATGAATAAATGGTCAGAGAGATTATTGAAATTTGAATTATTTCTTGGTTTACCCAATAGGTTCTTTTCTTCAGATCTTCCCTCCCTCCCTCCCTCCCTCCCTCCCTCTCTCTCTCCCTCCCTCCCTCCCTCCCTCCCTCCCTCCCTCTCTCTCTCTCTCTCTCTCTCTCTCTCTTATATTTAACTCTTTATCCTCAGCATGGTACCCCAGGGTGACAGTTTGCCCTTTGACACAATTCTTGGCATCTTCCAAAATCTTTGCCTAATATTTTTATTTAGTCTCGTTCAGTTTAGAAAAATGAATAGGGAGTTAGCATGACAAATGGTATCCTGAGACAGTTCAACTAGCCAAACGGGCATTATTTGAAAATAAAATGGTGGTGATGAAGCCCATTGCTTTGTTCACTATCATATGAATCTTTTTTAGTTAGCCACATCCTCCATGGCAATCACTTTTATGAGAGTGCCAAAAACAGTCTTTTAAAATTCCAAATGAGCTTATAAACCCATAAAGGTAGATGTGGTTTATTGAACAAGTCTCGTGGCTGAGTTTACATTCAATACAGCATAATAAACATGATATGCTGAATACATTGACAAATGAATATTCTGGACTAGGACAATACTGACTACAGAATGGATTTAAATGGATTAAACTCAATCGGGGCAACTTTGGCAAGCATGACTGGCTGGGGAATTCTGGGAGTTGAAGTCCATACCTCTTAAAGTTGACCAGGTTGTGCAACATTGGTTTAAACTTAAACTCTATGTAGCATCCTTTGCAGGTATGAAAATATGACTATATCTTGTAATGGAGACTTTTCAAGGAAAACCCAAAGTTTTTTTTTTTTTCAAAAGCAACTGGATGTTCTTTGTTTTTCCTTGAAGACATTTTTCTGCCCATCCAAGAAGCTTCTTCAGTTTCTTCAGAGTTGCCTTTTGGGGGGGGAAGCATCTTTGAGACAACCATGACTGAATAACTGAGAATCAAGAGCCTTGATAGTACAGTGGTCTAAAGCACCCTGTTATTAAGACCAGCTGCCTGCAATTACTGCAGGTTCGAATCTCGCCAGGCTCAAGGTTGACTCAGCCTTCCATCCGGTAGGTAAATTGAGGACCCAGTTGTGGGGGCAATAAGCTGACTTTGTATAAATATACAAAAGGATGAAGGCTATTGCTTAACACATTGTAAGCTGCCCTGAGTCTCCGGAGAAGGGCGGCATATAAATCAAATTTAAAAAAAAAAAAGAATCTCCATAGACATTTTCAAGAAAAGTGTTGGGTTTGATGCTGAACTGGTTTCAGAAATAGAAGCATGAAAGCTTAAAAATAGCACACATTTTGCATATAAGACAGGGGTCACCAACCTTTCGGATTTCAGGGACCACTAAATTCATAATTTTAAATCCTGTGGACCACTAATATGATCTGCCTAATGACCGGCTGGGTGGTTGTGGCTAGATGGTCATGTGATTGGTGGGCGTGGCCAACTTGATGTCACTCACGTGGAGGAGTGCCTCCCGAGCCTCTACTCGCCCCTCCCCTTCCAGCCCCTCCTCACCTGCCCGTCCGGGCTCCTTAGGGTCCCAACAGGAGCTAAGCAGTCACCACAAGAAAGAGTTGGCAAAACAGTTCAAATTGGATCTGATCGAGAAGGAGGCTCAGCAGAAGCACTTCATTGAGGACTATGAGGATAGGCTTTCCAAGCAGAAGGAAGACCTGCGGGAATGCAAGGCCAGGTCCCGGTGCCTGGAGGCTCAGTGAGCTGAGATGGTCAGCCAGTTCCAGGTCATGATGCAGTCCCACTGGAATGAGGCCCTCCGGCTCTTCGTCACCAGCGGTGCTTCCCTCCAGCCTTCGCCCTGCACCAGGAGGCTGAAGCAAACCCCAAGTTGGAATTTCTGCCCCCTTCCGACCCATACAAAAAGTTCCTGAAGGGGAAGAGACACAGTAACACAAGCATTCATTGCACGAATCCGGCCCAGGGGCCTTAGTTTGAGGACCCCTGATTTAGTGCAATATTAAAAAATGGAAATAATTTTTCTGCGGACCACCAAAATTTTTTCACGGACCACCAGTTGATGACTGCTGATATAAGACTTTCTCTGTCACCTCATGTTAAGTGGAATAGGAACACTGGATGGGCAAAATTGTTTCTTCAACAGTCTAGAAAGCCATTTCTAATCAAACTAGATTAATCTAATCTAATCCAAATCTAGTTTCCTTCAGATATAATATGATACTATTTCCAGATATTTCAAGCAGCTTGGGCCAAGCATATCTTGAGGGCAACAGCTTAGAAAACAAGTGTTTGATTTGTAAAATGTACCTCTATAGTGATCTGTTTGTGATCTTGACAATGAATTAGCTTGCACAGAATGGTGGAGAGTGAAGGAGAGCTCTGTTTAACTGATATAGATATATATTAATACAATCGTATCACATCATCAGGGCCTTTGATCCCAAAGTTTCCTTTGGTAAGTTTGCACTTTTAAAACAGAAGGAAGCTTTAAAACCTGACACGCAATGAAATGTTGATTCCACAATTTCCACCCTCATGTATTGTTGCTCTGGACCCAAACAGATTTGCATGCATACCTTTGGGATGAATCCAAGCAGAAGGCCTGCTGGGAACACCTTCTCAGCCACTGCACTTTTCAGGCTGATGACCCCTTGCCCTTCCCATCCCAAATCTTATTTTCAGAATTGAGGTCCGTAGAGTCATCCTCCCTTCTGCCTTCATTTTTTTTTTCCTGTGACCGCTTTTGTCCTGAAAGGGAAAGCTCATGGCTTGTGATCGTGCTAGAAAACAGCTCCCGCTCTTCCTTCCTGAATGCGTTCACATGGAACTACGAAAAAGAAAAAAAAGCCACAGAGAGAGAGAAATGGATTACACACTTGGTTGGTTGGAGAGCTGACTCACCCTCAAAGGAGTTTGTCAGGGCAGCTTTGAGAGATATGCGAAGCAAGCACAGGCCTTGTTCTTTTGCTGCTGTTCACTTCGGAGCTGCCATCTGTGGAGCCCACTCCTGACCTTCTTGGCATCCCAGAGAGGGAGAGTAATAGCAAGGGGACCTGAGTGGGAGGGAAATGAGTAATGTAGCCTTTGTGGTTCGTTCTCTCTGGGTTTTGACTTTAGCCTCCTCGTAGGCAGGAGATATTGGCGGCACTTGGAAGTAGGAATGTACAATCCCTGTTCTTCCCAATCTGAAAGCGTTCACATCAACAAGGTTGGGAGATAAAGATCTTAAATTTAAGAATTAAAATAAAAAACTAAGCAGGATGTAGCTAGAGGGAGTAAAGCGCACACAGGGAGGAAGTGGGGTTTTTGCTATTCCATTAGTCACCTCCAATGTGCCACATCACCATTGGGCTAGTTAACATAGCCATGTCTTCAAGGAAGTCCAAAAGGCTGGCAGCAGACCAGCCTTTTATTCCTTCCAACTTAATGAAATATTAGGAGGAAATTTCTATATAGTAGTTCTGCTTTTCCATTTGTTTGGGCAGCCTTAGCTCAAAAGGTGAGAGGAAATCCTTCCTTCCTTCCTTCCTTCCTTCCTTCCTTCCCTCCCTCCCTCCCTCCCTCCCTCCCTCCCTCCCTCCTTCCTTCCTTCCTTGAGTTTGCCAAATTAACTGCAGCATTGATCACTGATAATGCTGCTTTATCACTGGTAAGGGAGCCAAGGAACTTCCTCAACTTTTCTTGTGCCAAAAAGTGAATGTGGGTGTTAGCGTTGACGTCCCCAGCAGGCCATAGACACAGACCATTAACCTGCTTTGCTCCAAGGCATGGGGAGAGACGTAAAGAGTCATACACGGATCCCTTTTGCTTGTTATCATTCCATTTTTAACTTCCTTGTCAGAAACAACAACAGTGCTGTAAAGTTGGCTGTTGAACAGCTTGAAGTTTGTAGCTCTTTACCAAGTGTTCTGTTGTTATTACTCCAACCTACGTAACATCATAGGAGATTGATGTCTATGGAGATTCTCAATGGTTTTGGACACTGTAGGACATCTATGGTTGGTGTACCCTGGCATTGCTGTTGTGTGTGTTTCTGCAGTTGGTCAAGCAGGAACTTCAAGGTTGCAGGAAATAATATAGTAGTAAATGAAGAATTGATGTAGAAGAAGAAACGGGGGGTTAAAATTATCTGCAGTGGTCCACATGAGAGCCCCTTCATCAATTGGGTTTAATTGTTACATTAATCATAACTAATAGAGGCCTTTGCTTCTATTAGCTGCTTTTGACAAACTGAGTAGAGATATGAAAGTTAATCTGTAGTATTAGTTATAGACAACAATGCGAAACCTAAGGGCCACTTTCTGTCAACAGTGATTTCCCAACTTTAATGGGTTAAAACCCAGATTAATCTACTATATTTGAATTTTCAATCCGTTACAGGTAATCTTCCATTTTCAATAGTTCATTTAATGATCGTTTTAAATTACAACAGCACTGAACAAAGTGACATATGACCCTTTTTCACTTTTATAACTGTTTCGGCATCCCCATGATCAAAATTCATATGCTTGGCAACTGATTCATATTTACAGTTGAGTATCCCGGGTCACGCAATTACCTTTTTGTGACCTTCTGAAAAGCAAAGTCAATCCAGATTCACGTAACAATCATGTTACTAATTTAACAACTGCAGTGTCTCACTTAACAACTGTGGCAAGAAAGGTCATAAAATAGGGCAAAATTCACTTAACAAAATTCACTTAGCAACAGTTATTTTGTACTCAATTGTGGTCATAAGTCAAGGACTGCCCATAGGAGGCCCTCTGGTTGATCTCAGTTTCCAGCCTCTCAACCAAGAAAGTCTTTTTCATCAGTTGTTTCCCAATCCTGTTAGCCAAGTTGGAAAAAGTCGAATGATATACCAGGCAGCTTAATAATATTTTCTGGATGCTTAAAGCAAAGCAACAGATTTCCCTGCTACCTTTCTTATAATTCTGTAGCCAAGGACATTGAAAGTACAACTACACATCAGGAAGGTGTAAAATTGGGAAAAAATGAAACAGGTGGTCTTCCGGGTGCGATTCAAGGTGTTAGTTATCACCTTTAAAGCGCTCCATGGCTTAGGACCTGGGTACCTACGAGACCGTCTTTTGCCACCAATAGCCTCCCACCGACCAGTTCGTTCTCACAGGTAGGGACTACTCAGGGTACCGTCAGTCAAATTATGCCAACTGGCGACTCCCAGGGGGAGGGCCTTCTCTGTGAGGGCTCCAACCCTTTGGAATGAACTGCCCCCCTGAGATACGAAATATCCCTGATCTCCGTGCTTTCCGCCGTGCCCTCAAAACCCTGATGTTCCAACAAGCGTGGCTAAACATATGAACATGTGAATGTTTTTAAAATGTTATCTAATTTTAGGTTCTATTTAATTGGGCCAAACTATATTATAATAATAATTTTAATTAGCAATTTTATGATGTTTGTGTATCTATATTTTTCTTGACTGTACGCCGCCTTTAGTCCTACAGTAGAAAGGCGGTATAGAAATATAATAAATAAATAAACAAACAAACAAACAAACAAACAAACAAACACACTATAGGTGAAAAACTGTATTATCATCAAATCATAGTGACAGAAAGAGTTCTTCCTACTAGAGATATTAGAAAACATTCAATTTGCAGTAGGCAGGACTGAGTGGATGTACAGATATTTTGACTTGGTACAGTTCACTTACGTCACCAATCAAAGTTATAACAGCACTGAAAAACAGTGATTTATTACTGTTTTTCACACTTATGATTGCTACAGTATCCCCATGATCACATGAACAAAATTCAGATGCTTGACAGCTGACGCATATTTAATCGTTTGCTGTATTCCAGGATCATATAATTTCCTTTTCTGACCTTCTGACAAGCAAAGACAATGGGGAAGCCAGATTCAGTTAACAGCCATGTTAGCAACTTAACAACTGCACTGATTCACTTAACAACTGTGGCAAGAAAGATTGTAAAATGGAGCAAAATTCACTTAACAAATGCCTCACTTAGTGACAGAAATTTTGGGCTCAATTGTGGTCGTAAGTCAAGGACTACTTGCATAGAAAAAAATTTTGTTCTTATAGAAATGGCAAGTGTATATTACTGTGTAAAAGTAAAAAGTTGAGGCTGTAATGTTATTGGTAGTACAGTTATTGGTAGTTATTGGAGCCTTGGTAGTACAGGGGTTTAAGGCACCCTGTTATTAAGCTTATTAAGACCAGCTGCCTGCAATTACTGCAGGGTTCGAATCTCGCCAAGGCTCAAGGTTGACTCAGCCTTCCATCCTTTCTAAGGTAGGTGAAATGAGGACCCAGTTTGTGGGGGCAATAAGCTGACTTTGTATAAATATACAAAAGGATGAAGGCTATTGCTGAGCACATTGTAAGCCGCCCTGAGTCTTCGGAGAAGGGCGGCATATAAATCAAATTAAAAAAAAAAAAATCTACTATGCTAAATAGAGTCGGATGTCAATGCTTTTCTCTTTTTCCCCTCTTTTCCCCTACACTTTCTCCTCTTCCTTTTTTCCTCCCCTAGTTTCCCATCATTTACACTTTCCTTTGTATTTTATATCCTGATAAACTAAAAAAACATTTGATGATATATAGAAATGTTTTCTCTGCAATTTGCTTAGCTGCGATTGGTTGAAAAAGCACTATAGATTCACCCAGCGTGCTCAATCAGAAGCAGTAATAGCTCAGTCCGTATAGTCTGCTTAACCCCATACTGAGGTCTGTTTATTTCAGCTTACACAATTGTCAACGCAACGAACATATTGATCCCTACCCCTAGTACCTGTTGATGAACCAATTTATGGTTCTGTGTCCTCCTCTGTGTTAGCCCTGTGTTACTCCAAAATTGTGTCCCCTCCAAAAAAAATCAATAGAAGGAACAGAAAGAAGAAGTGGACCTGGCAGAGATCACCCTGCCCACCTTTTCCCCACTTAAAAAAAAAAAAAACAACAACTCAATTTGAAACATGTAAAAAGAATGTCCAGACATTTATGTTCTTATCAAGAATTCTTGCTGACGGCAGACATGAGGTAAGAATAGCCCTTTAATAAGATTGTTATCAGGCTTCTATTAAAACGGAGGGGCGGAAGGGACCTTGAGAAGATGGGTGGTGGTGGCAAGACTTTGGGGAGGAGAAGAGCTCTTTAAAAGTTGGCAAGGCTGAGCCCAGCTATTGTTGCGAGCTAGGAAGAGGAAGTCCAAACGTCCATTTAACAACCTTACTGTGCGTAAGTAGAGCTAAGAGAGCCAAAGACTGGGATTTTCCAGCCAAATCTTTTTAGCTCGTGTTCCTTCTTTACAGGTTGGAAAAGACAGTGATGGGAGGCTTCCAGATGCTTTTGGCTGGACTTCGCCTTTTTTTCTGTTTTTTCATCACTGCAAAGCTGACGTACTTGGTTGTTTTCAATTTCATCTGGCAAAGGATGCTTGCTTTAACCCAAACTGCAGCTGAAAATCTTTACCCCATTTACACTGATGACTAATCAGCTTTCTTTCGAGAGGACCAGAATCAAAAGAGAATGAGGTTCCTGGACATGTTTTGCTTCCAAAAAAGCAAAACGATAGCTCCTTTTACCCAATCCAGGCAATCCAGTAAGGAATGCATGGTATCTGGGTACACGCAGCAGGCTGAGAAATAAATCATGATTTGCAAGCCCTAATTAGCTGGCTTTGGGGAGTATGCTAAAGTAGCAGCCCCCAACCTTTTAGGCACCAGGGACCGGTTCCATAGAGAGAGGTATTTCCATAGACTGGAGCAGGGGTGAAATGCTCCCAGTTCGGACCGGATCAGGCGATCCGGTAGTGATTGTGGCAGGTGGTTCGGAGAACTAGTAGCGATGGCGGTGCAAGGCTCCGCCCACCCACCTGGGTGTCATTACTTCCTGGTTTTAACCAGGAAGTAATGTTTTTACCCTCTGCGCATGCACAGGTCTGCACATGCATGTGATGCGTGCGAGCAAAGCAAGTGCGTGCGTGCAGTGCATGCACTTCCGAACCGGTAAGGAAGGTAAGTAGATTTCACCCCTGGACTGGAGGGTGCATGGTTTCATGTAATGCCTGCATCCCGTGGATCAGTAGTGGGTTTCAATTTCAGCCGCTACTTGTTTGCTTGTGGGCGCGCACGCACATGACACTTTTGCGCATGCACAGAGACATCTGGGTCGGTGGGCGGAGCCTCCTGCCGCCGGTGCTACCGGTTCACACGATCTGGGGCGAACCAGTAGCAACCCACCACTGCCGTGGATGGGGCTTCACTCGTGTGTGTGGCCCAGTTTCAGGCATGCCGTGGCCCAGTGCTAGTCCATGGACCAGGGGTTAGGGACCCCTGTACTAAGTAGAGTGGGTTCACAAAATTGACAAATTTGGAGACCCCTGCCCAAGACCAATGCATTCCTTCTGAATCCAGCATTCCAGCAGATACTCTGCATTGATGTGTGATGCAGTAGCCTTTAGCAAGACAGAAGAGGCAGAGGCGCTGAAACTAGTGGAAGAAACAAAGTGCGTAGGGCTGTCCTGTTATTTACTGACAGGAGCCTGTTCCAGCTCTTGACGCTCAGCCTATTCATAGAAGAGGAAGTGAATCGATTCCAACAGGAAGCTTTTGCCCAGCCTATTCCCTGGAGGGCTCTGAATTACAAGGACTCTCCACAAGTTTTGTGAAGGGCTGTGGCACTCTCAGACCCTGTTGGTGGGGTGATGGAGCCATGTGTATTTCATGGGGTCGGCATTTCCGGCTTGGCTTACCTTGACATCATAAGGCGCTTTTTCTTGGATGGGAAACGTTCAACGGAAGAAGTTCTGCCTGGCCAGCCACCAGCTCTGAGCTGTCCAGAGGAGTGCTGATGTCATATCTCCGCAGGGATTACTTCATAAGTGAAGCATTTAGGCTGTGAAGGGAGGGGAGCAGGAGGGGGAGCAAGGGAAGAAAATCAAATCCATACATCTCCCATCTACACACACACACACACACACACACTCTTACACACACTCCCCAGCAGTTTCCTTTTTTCCCAAAAAAAAGTGGGGGGGGGGCACTTGTATAGAGCTGTTTCAGGCATAAGTGGTAACTAGAGCCTTTGAGTCTTTTGAATTATTTTAAGTTTAAAAGATCCAGGGATTTCCTTCGCTTCTCTCCCACCCAGTCCTGATTATTATACTTGAGGGGTTGGTTGATTTGTTTTTTGCAACATTCTGAAAATCCAAAAGATGCTGTTTTGAGGTCTGTTGCTTCCCTTTTCCCAAAGGCCAAACCATAGATTATTCTCCTCTTTGTTAAGGCAAGAAAAAAATCAAGAAATTCTGGAGTTTATATTCCCATTCGGATGCCCTAAAACAGTTCAGTGTCCCTGTTGAATGGTTAGCTGCCTCCCTGCATATTTTCAGCCTATGGACCAGAGACTTGTATGATTTAACTAATAGAAGATTCCAAGGTTGCTAATCTAAGCCTCTTTGTGGGAAGAGAGGAATAAATATAGGTGCTTCCTTATCTAGCCTTGGCGGTTTAAATACATATAAATCTGTCTATATCAAAATGCTAAGCTAGAAGCCATATGGGCAAAGTAGAAGAAGATGAAAATGATGATGGAGGAGGAGGAGGAGGAGAAAAATGAAGCAGCAAGGTGGATGACTCTGAACAGGATATCAAGTGTAATGACTTTCTTTGAGTCCTGATTGTTGGCCATCACACTGTTGCTAAACTGATGCAAGTCTGGGTTCCAAAATTCCTTAACTGTCACAGTTTTATTTATTTATCTGTTTGTTTAGCCACCCACATAAATTGGTCACCTCTCACATAGGTGGGTGGCATGGTGGCTCAGTGGTTAGATGATGGGCTTGTCGGTTGGGAAGCCAACAGCCCAAGTTTGAGACCTAAGCACCACATGACAGGGTAAGCTCTCGTCCTCACCCCAGCTCCTGCCAGCCTAGCAGTTTGAAAGCAGGCAAATGCAAGTAGATAAATAGGTACCACTTCGGTGGGAAGATAACAGAGCTTCGTGATGTTATGCTGGCCACATGACCACAGAAATGTCTTTGGACAGCGCCGGCTCAGGGGCCTTGAAACGGAGATGAGCAGCACCCCCTATAGTCAGCAATGACTAGCAGTATCAAGCTTCAAAAGACTTTTGCTATTGCAACTATTATCATATCTCAGCTTGCCAACAAACTATGAGGGGAGGGAGAGGGAGATAGAAAATGGCCCAGACATCAAGATGTCAGTGTGAGAACCAAGGACATTTTGGCAGGTGTTTACAGAAGCCAAAAAAGACTTTCCCACAACAATATCCAGAGACCGTATTGGACAATGTACTCTGAGCTAATGGGGTGGTGGTGGAATTTGAACTTTATCTATAGGGTTTAGCACGGGAAAGCTCTAGATCTGGTTTTGCCTTCCAATGTGCCAAAATGATGTACTCAATAAAGTTTTGCATAAAGAGATGGGACTCTCTCGATCACGCTTGCTTTGGTTGGATTCGTCAGTCGGAACCTTGACAAGTGGAGTAAAATCTGCAGGGATTCCTTTTCCCTTTTTTCTCCCAGAGGTGTTTCTGGATGTCATACAATGATTAACACACACACACAACCACACCCCACAACATATAACCCTGCTCCTAAGCATAGAAATTGCCAAACGGCTGGTACAAAAAAAATTCCAGTATTTCAGGCATTTCCAGTTTGAGGTGTCCTTCAGCAGGGCTACTGAATCCTCTGCATAGAATATCCCTTCTTGGCAAAATAAACCAGGTGATTCTGGCAGAGATTCCAGACTCATAACTCCCAATGTTGCTTTGGAAGAGGCAATTAGCAATTTTTCAGTGCAAGCAGATTGCTATGTGTCCGTTCCATTCTGGTACTCTAATAAATAGCCCCCAAACATAAGGAAACTGATATCTGGTCTTCCACATCTGGCAACCCAAGTAACAGTTTTTTTCTGCCTGCTTGGGGCTGATGTGTGTTGGAGTCATAATAAAAGCAGAAGGAAGAAGTGGGGAAGATCTTGTCAGCCTGCAGTTGATTCTCTCATGGGAACAGATATGAATGATTTTCTAGGAAGTCTCACCATATGGATTAGATGGCTACTTTTCTTGCCCTCTTCTCTCTCTTTTTTAATCTGAAAATGGAATTTAATTCTAAGGGTTGCTGCAAGAGCAGGTGATATTAAACCCCTGGCAGTAGGCTTTTAAAATATGTTGAGTGTAATTCCTCAAAGATAACAGTCATGGCTGGCCAATCCATAGTTAAAGGTATAGCATTGATGCAAAATATTTCAGATGACTAAAAGGAGCAAGGAATCTGTCACTCCCAGATGTTTGCCATAGCATGGGGAATTTATCCCTCCTTGGACGGATATGAATATCTGTTGTTTAGCAACATCTGGAGGTCCTCAGTTTCCCTAACATTGTTTAAAACCTTTTCTATTCCCAAAACAAAAGTGAATATTATTTTGATTTGATTTTGTCATCTCTCTTCAGTCTCATGTTCTTATTTTTAAGTAATATAAAATATATTACCCTGTTTACAACAAAAATATCACAATGGATTTTATAAGCACAAAGTTTTAAGTTGTTTTTCTGCTAAACAAAGAAATCTGACAAGCGTCTGTTCCCAAGAAGATGCAATAATAGTGATGAAATATGTTCCAAACAAATAAAAGGACACGTCTAATAGTTTCAATGATTACTTGACTACCAAAGCATGGTCTATTACTGAATTTGCCATCTAGCATAGCAGATGGAAGGACATTGTTACAGGACTTAAAACATGCTGTCCAATGTTGAGGCAGAGCCAAGGTTTTAAAATGACTGGATATACAAAAGGTTTGGTCTCCATGTTTACTGGTCTAAAGGGGCACCTGCTAGATTGATTTGTAGTTTTGTATCTATGATATATTTTATAAAGAACTCTCTAATTTTCACAAGAGCAGAAGGCTAACAATAACAACATTATTTTCACTACCTAGAAAAACTTTGGGGATTTTTTTTTCTATTGTATTCTTGTATTGCAGCCGAGCAAACAAGAGTGTTGAAATTTAGGGGTGCTTGAATTCCACTGGATAAAATTACGTAAAGTCAAGCCAATTTCTTTTGCAAATCGAGGAACAACAACAATTAGATTCATAAGTCACGACAATAGTGAGAGTAAATAGCAAGCTGTTGGCTGAACTTTCACACACATTGACAGATCAGATGTATAATCAACTCTAATCCATAAAGGAAAGGTTCCACATGCAGTTGCCAAAAATGTTGGATGTGAAACTATTCCAAAATGTGCTAGCTTAGTGCAATGTTTATCGTGACAGAAGGCAACATTACTAAATACACAAGGGACGATCATATTATTTGCATTTAATTAATTTTATATTTGAAATTCGGGCGCTTGGCACCTGGCATATATTTATGACATTTCACTGTCACAGGGTCATGTGATCACTATTTGTAACCTTCTCAGCCGGCTTCCAAAAAAGCAAAATCAATGGGGGAAGCCAGGTTTGCTTAATGACCGCAGGATTCACTTAACAACTGAAGTGATTCACTTAACAACTGTTGCGATTCACTTAACAACTGTTGCAAAAGTCATAATATGAGACACAAGTCACTTAACACCTGCCTCGCTTAGCATAGAAATTTGTGGTCGTACATTGAGGACTATCTGTAGGATGTAAAGTAAGTGAATCTGTCTGAGAAAGAGCAAGCGATAGCTTCATGCTATGGGTGGATTATCATTCCAGGGAGTTTCCTAAACTTAAGGCGTCTGCATTGTGCATGCAAGGGCATTGTCTTGGACAAGACGGAGTCTCCTGATGGCAGCCACTGAGATAAGGAAGCTAGTTGGCCATTAACGGGTGAGACCAGAGGATGGACGCATTGTCCATGGCGGAAGTGGGAACCACCTTTGGTCTTCAGCTCCAAGAATCGGCTCTGAAAGTGAAGTTCCTCAACTCTTGGAATTGGTTCAACAAGGTTACTGAAAGGACAACCTTTGTGAAAGGGAAAAGATTAATTACAAGAGGAGGAATGGAGCAGCCCCTCCTGGAGCCTAGAAAACCCTGAGAAAAGTTTAGAAGGTAGTTCCTGAAGCAGCTGTAGTTAGAAGAACAAGCACTTAAGTGCTTTCTGTTTCCTTCCTCTTATTTATTTCATTTGTGTCTTTCCTTTTGTCTATGAGTCTCATGGTAGTATATGTGGTTTCCTATTCCCTTTTCCAGTGGTGAAATCTAAAATTTGTTACTACCGGTTCTGTGGGCATGGCTTGGTGGGGGTGGGGGTGTGTAATGTGATTGGGTGGGCGTGGCCATTTTTTTTAACTTTTAAAACCATTTTTTCTACAACCTGTTCGGCAAAGAGGTTGTAAAAAAATGCTTTCAAAAGGCTCTGACGATCCCAGCTGAGTTGCCTGATCAGCAGAGACTTTTTTTCTTTTAAATGCCTCTGACGATCCAAGCTGAGTTGCCTGATCATCAGAGGCATTTAAAAGAAAAAAAGGCTCTGTCAATCAGGCAACTCAGCTTGGATTGTCAGGCATTTAAAAGAAAAAAAGGGTTTTTTTCTTTTAAAAGCCTTTGATGATCCCAGCTGAGCTGCGCGATCATCAGAGGCTTTTTTTTTTTTACTTTTAAAAGCATTTTTTCAGCCGAAGAGGTTGTAGAAAAAATGCTTTTAAAAGTAAAAAAAAAAGCCTCTGATGATTGTGTGGTTCAGCTAGGCATGGCGGGGGGCAGGGATTTTTGCTACCGGTTCTCCGAACCACCCGCCTCCATCGCTACTGGATCGGCCGATCCGGTCCGAACCGGGAGCATTTCACCCCTGCCTTTTCCCCATCACAACTGTAACAGAATACAGATAGTCCTCAAATTATGACCCAAATTGAGACCAAAATTTCTATTGCTAAGCGAGACAGTTGCTAAGTGAATTTTGTCCCATTTTAGGATCTTTCTTGATACAATTGTTAAATGAATGATTGCAGTTGTTAAGTTAGTAACATGGTTGTTACTAACATGGTTGTTAAATGAATCTGGCTTCCCCATTGACTGCTTGTCAGAAGGTTGCAAAAGGCGATCACATGACCCCTCCAGGACACTGCAACCATCACAAATATGAGTAAGTTGCCTAGTATATGAATTTTGATAATGTGACAATGGCGATGCTGCAATGGTCATAAGGGTGAAAACTGTCAAAAGTCACTTTTTCAGTAACACTTTAACTGTGAATGGTCACTAAATGAACTGTTGTAAGTTGAGGACTACCTGTATAGGTGATGCTGAGAGATAAGGGTTAGTCCTAGTGCACCTTGTAAGGTTCATTAAGAACAGGGCTATTTTGTTTTTAACCATGCCATATATCGACCTCTTATACCCATTGTGCTAAGTCATGATATGAGCTGTTTGGTGTGGCTTTAGCAGACCGTTGACAACCAGTGGCCCTCCAGATGTCATTGAAGTACTCCGATTCTTCCTTCTAAGGCTACTTGGACTACTGCAATGCTCTCTACATGGGGCTTCCCTTGGGGTGCACCCGGAGGCTCCAACTGGTCCAGAATGCGGCCGCACGGGGGATTATGGGAGCGACGGGGCTCTCCCAAGTGACACCCCTCCTGCGCGAGCTGCACTGGCTTCCGGTGGTCTTCCGGGTGTGCTTCAAGGTGTTGGTGACTACCTTTAAAGCGCTCCATGGCTTAGGGCCGGGGTATTTACGAGACCGCCTTCTGCCGCCAATAGCCTCCCATTGGCCAATACGCTCCCACAGAGAGGGCCTCCTCAGGGTGCCGTCGGCCAGACAATGTCGGCTGGCGACCCCCAGGGGGAGAGCCTTCTCTGTGGCGGCACCCGCCCTTTGGAACGACCTACCGCCAGAGATACGTATGATCCCGGATCTCCGGACTTTTCGTCGGGCCCTTAAAACTCACTTATTTCATCTAGCCGGGCTGGCTTGATCCCATCTTTCAGTTTTAATTCATAATTGATTTTATTGGGGTGTTTTTAAATTGTGGGCCGAAACTATTTAATATCTTTTTAAATTGTTTTAAATTTTGCATGCTATGTTTTTACCTTGGCTGTTCACTGCCCTGAGTCCTGCTGGAGAAGGGAGGTATAAAAATAAAATAAAATAAAATAAATAAAATAAATAAGGCTGTTGGGAATTGTGGTCATCACCTACAAGGACACAGATGATGAGTGTGTTGATTGTGTTGGGGAAAGGCAGCCACTGTAGTCTGAAAAGAATGGTTTATGGTATAGTGTGATCTGTGGATTCATTCATTTACTCAACAGACCATCATTTAGGAATATGTGAGGATTTAGCCATGATCTTCTAGCCTCGAACAAAGGCATATTTAGGCAAGGAAAGTCTACCAATATTTCTCTCCCAATTTTTATCTGATCTTATTGAAGGCTAACAGCATATTAGATGCTTAGATGATGAGCTGAGCCAAAAAAGCATTTTGGTCCCTGAAGTTGTTTTAAAATATAAGAAGCAGAAACAAAGAAGATCCCACCATAGAATGCAGTGAGTGCAGAGTAATGAGCTTTGCAATCCATATTTGTTTTGTTAGATTTATATTAGTATAACACAATAACAGAGTTGGAAGGGACCTTGGAGGTTTGCTAGTCCAACTCCCCACTCAGCAGGAAGCTGATGAAGATTCTTGATTCACCTCGTATTTGGGGGGTCAAACGTACTCGGTTTGGCAACCTATAAGCCACAGCTTCAGCTATCACCACAAGGAGGAATCTGCCTTGTAAAATATGAGGGTATTTTCCTAACTGTACTAGGGAAAATAAAAGTACCCTTTCTCAATTTATTAAAATAGCTGCATCCTTTACAAACAATATAGAAGTGTCAAAGGATTTCATTGGTTGTCTATCTTTACAGGAATTGTTGCTTTGGTTTTGCTAGCAGTCCAAAAAGAAGCCATCTGCGCTTATCAGGGAAGCCTTGTTGAGCCTTCCTAAAAATATGGCTACTTGAATATTTTGGGGTAGATTGTTTCACTCATGCCAACACTCACTGCAAAGCACCCTTTTCAAATGCCTTGCATAGCCTTAGTTATTATAAGTAGATCAAGATAACATGTATGAAATGCTTGGAATATCTAAACTCCTCCTCCTTGTGTTCATTATTTGGGGTTTACTTGATTAAGACACTCCTTGAAGGATTATCTCAAGGACCATGCTCGTTTCGACGTCTCTTCCACATGGAACCATGTCTGTGTGATGGGAAATGTCATCTCATGTAGAATCTGTCAGGACCACCTATAGAGCGAGATACAATCTTCTATTTCTGTATTGTGCAGAGTGTTTCTTAGCTATCCACAATAGGCTGGAAGTCTGCTGATAATGGAAGGACGAAAATATAATAGCTTTAACTTGTTACAGAGGTGGAGAGGAATGTTGACAAGCAGTGGTTTAAACAAGCAAGAGATGAAGAGTAGGTTGTATTAGCAAGCAATAGGTTAAAGATCGGGACTTTCTTCTTATAAATCATCTAAGGACTATTTGGTGCCTTCTAAGTATGTTGGAACTTTCCACAAGGAGGGTTCCAATTGGGGAAGGCTGGTCTAATATTTTCTGATTCCTGGGATTCTGACCAAGAATGCTGGACCATGAAGACCTTGATCTCATCCAGCAAAGCACTTATGTTCTCATTCAAGCACTCAGATCATAAGTGCACTCCTGTCTCCATGGTGAAGCAGCCTCTGGAAGTAGAATAATAGCTCAACTATAGTTCATCATTTTTGAGATGATGCCAAATCATAAGCCTGATTTGTGCATTATTTTAAACCAAGGAGAAATAATATATTGAAAAGTGGTAGGAATCAGCATGTCACCTCTACTTGAAATTACCAGTTCTCCGATTCCAGCGCCCTTTGTCGAAAGACCTGAAGGGGAAATCTTCCCCTTCAGGTCTTTCCACGAAATTTGCAGTCATGCAGACTTCCAGGGCTAGTGGTCAAGTGTGACCTTATTTTAGCTAAGGGCATATTTATGCTATTGCTATTAGCCCAGTGTTTCTCAACCTTGGCAGCTTTAAGATGGGTGAACTTCAACTTTCAGAATTGGGTTCACTGGCTGGGGAATTCTGTGAATTGAAATCGACCCATCTTAAAGCTGCCAAGGTTGAGAAACACTGTATTAGCCTATTTAACTAGATAAAATCTGGGAAGAGGATACAGACTGACTGCCCCTTGCTTGAAAGACGACCTACAAAGAGCTGTAAATTGCAGAGAGCTGGGTGTTTCTACAAACCAGTCTCATGCCAGGTTTTTTTTAAAAAACCTGGCGGATGCCAAGTCCTGTTTAGTCTGTCCAGACCGCCTTGTATGTGTCAGTAAAAATACTTTAAAAGAGCGTGTGGTTATTGCACCTGACAAAAAGATTTGTTGAAATGTGTCAGATAATGTAATTGCTTCTTTGAATTCTCTGGGTCGCTGCTTGACCCTCGTCAGTCTTTGCTTTGCATTTAATCATCAAGTTTCAGTCTTCTGAAATTTTTCTTCCATTGAGAAGAAAATGTTTTTTTTGTTTGTTTTTTTTATTTCACCCTTAAGTTATTTTTGTACAACAATTTTCTTTTGGGTTTAATTGATACATGGGATCTAAGGGAGGTTGCAAATTCTAAAAGAGATTATTTCACAATCCAAAGCACAATGGTAAGAAATAATCTTTGATCAGATTATAACTAGGTTAACTACAAACACTCTACCTAGTAAAAATTGCACCAGGATGTTCTTCTCAATTATGATGGATAGGATTGACTGCTATGGTTGGTATTGTGCTGCACTGTATGAATCAAAGGGAACCAACACCATCCTGGCCGTCCTAGAAGGAAGATAAAACAGAGTCAAAAAATAAACCCATTACAAGTCATTGTATTATTCATGTTCATCCTTCTCCTCTTTGCTCTCCTCTCTCTGATTTGTAGGAGGTGGAGGGAAACGGAAAGGAAGGAGCAAGAAATGGAGAGAGATCCTCAAATTCCCGCACATCAGCCAATGCGATGAGCTCCGGAAAGGGTTGGGTAAGTGCAACATGAGACAGATCCCCTCTACTCAAGGAAATGCAGGAGCTGCTAGCCAAAAGCACCACAAAAAGATGCCAGCTTCCTTCCTTGTGATGAGGAGAGCTACTCTTGCCTCATCAAAGTAGGATTTCATATATAATCAATTCCCAATGGAAAGCCAAATGGGTTGCTGAACATCCAGACATAGGTTGACATATAAATGACCCCACGCAAAAGATGCCAGGCTTCGAACAACCACCTGACATAGTGTCTGCCAGGACTCAATGTATAAATGGAGCATAGTAACCTCCCTTCAGTGTGACTGTGGGGTCCTATGTCAAACTGTAGATCACATCATGAGCAGATGTAAGCTGAGGGCATATGTTAATATATATTGCAAGACCATGTATGAGTGGAAAAGATATTAGAGATGATATTTCTTCTCCAATGAACACACAGCCTAAAATTTAACAGAGAAGTGAGGAAAGTGAGAACAAAACTAAGTATGAATAATCAATAGTTCAACTTGGCTTTTGTTTTTAGATTTTTTTCTTACTACTCTGTTGAATTTTAGGCTGTGCATTTATTGGAGGAGAAATAATAATTATCTCTCAAATTCATCATGAGTTGATGTGATAATGGCAACTAATTTACTTAATAAATGAATTGAATCAATTAGAGAGGACTGATCTGTTGAAGGTGATTAGTCTTGAACTTCCATACAGTTTGCACATTTCCAAATGCCAGCTGTAGGAAAATTATGATGGGAGAGAAGTGTCTCCATCTCTCTTGTGAGCATTTTGTACACATCTGGTTGGCCACTGAAAGAAATAAACTGCTAGATAAAGATTTGCCATAATTTCATCCATCCCATTTTTATCATCATGGGCCCTGTACACCCTTGTCCATTACCCACTTCCAGGAGTGATTCCCAGATTTTCCAGAATTACACTGCTGAAATTTGATGACAACTGTTAAAACATGTCTCTGTGATTCCTCAGATTTCTTTAAAGGGCCTTTACAAGGCTTAGTAGATCCATTTTACTTCCTAAAATCCTTACAAGTATTAGGGTAGGGGTAGAGATGGAGGGAAAAAAGGTCTGAGGGAATCCTTAAAATTTGAGGGAAACAGAACAGTAGGCTTATGTCAGGTATGGAGAATCAGGACCTCACGTTAAACTCCAGTTAAGCTGATTTAGTGCTCATGCCTATACAGAAGATAGTAGTCTATGCAGAAGAATGTAGTCAACTAATGGTCAGCGCTAAATTGGTGTTAGATAAGAATCAATGGAATTCAAGAGGGATAAACTTAGACCATTTGTGGGAACATAAGGACTCTAGACTTATAACTCTCTTGACTCCACCCCTGACTCTGCCTATCCTTCTCCTACAGCTCCTCCTCTAAAGAAATTACCCACCTTTGATGTATGCATGGCAACTACTGTATGTCTTTGAGTTGTGAGGGCCACATTGTATTTTTATTCCCCACAACAGCAAACTTGAAAAATAAGGTGGGATGACAGAGAACTATTGGCCTAACGTCATTGTGACTTAGTGACTGAAGGCGGAGAGGTCTTCCCACTCCTAATGCAACACATAACTACTGTATTATATTGATTATCAGAGGGAAGTTGGAAGTGACTTCTATCATGCCTACTGTGTGATTTTTATGTATCGAATCATCCTCAAGTCATCTCTTTCGAACAACTTTTGTGAGCCTTGTTTTTCAAATGAATCAACACAAAGAGTAAATTAATATCCTTGGTGGTTGTGCGGCCTGGTCTCTGGCTTTAAGTAAGCTTACTGTTCTCCAGGTCCTTGTAAACTATTAGGAATTCTTGCGTCTGCCCCCATCTTCTCATACTTCAGTTTGTTCCCAGAAGGAACATGCTGAGATGCAAATGAGAACATGTTCCTACTGCTTGAAAGTATGTTTACCAAAGAGTCTAAGGGAAGGTTTGTGAAATGGGGAAAGCAAAGGAGTTGGGCAAAGGCAGAGGGGCTCCTGAGCGGACTCAGCAGGACATGATTGTGACAACCAGAAGTTGCAGATATGGAAGGCGCCATGAGCACCTAGGCACAAAAAAGAGCTGGCCTTCTCAGTACCTGAAAAGCAAGTTGTGAGAATCCAGGTTTTTTCCCCCCAGGACTTTGAATCTGTACCCAAAGGTCATTTTTGTTTGATGCGATCACATGAAGAATTTGTGTTTCGGGGTTAGCTAAAACATCATCCCAAAGCTGAACAGTTTTGTAGCTAAACAGATGAATTATGATTTAGAATTTTTCTACTTTCATATGCTCAAAATTCAGATGTGTAATGATAATCCCCAGCATCATCCTTATTCATACATTACACTAAACATTAATGTGGCTTGTTTGTTATGCGCTTATATAATGAGTCCAGCCATTGTCATTTTGAAATCATAATAAATGGGTTAGAATTATTGCTTATTTTAATAATCAATGTTAAGTTTAAATTGCGGCTTAAAACAACGTTTGAATTAGCATACACCATGGGCTTCAAACTCATAACAAGACTTGGTTTCATTTTTTGTGCACCATTCAGATAATTCTGGCTACAGAGCAAAGCAAATTCAAATCCAGATCTCATGAACTATGATCTGATCTGAAATCTAAACATAGCCCTCTTCTTTGGGGAATTGTGTGCATCTTTAGCTATAAATATTTACAGCCATGCTTGCTGGGAAATTCTGGGAGATGAAGTCCACAAGTCTTAAAGTTGCCAAGGTTGGACACCCCAACTTTAAAAAATGGCATTCCAACTTGTTGCATTTGAAGCTCTTCTACTAAGAAGGTCACCCTTGAAAGCCCCATGGTCCAGAACTGTCTACTTACAAGTGGCAATAATTCCTTCTCCATATCTGTCTTTGTAGAACGAGATTACAACAGTTTGTGTGACAAACAACCCATCGGCCGACTGCTATTTCGACAGTTTTGTGAGACTCGGCTGGAACTTCTACGGTGTATCCACTTCCTGGATGCTGTGGTAAGGCAAGGCAAACAGATACACTGGCTCTGCTCAGCCAGTCCTTAAGGGACAACTAGATTCCCTTTGACAACTTCTATTTAAAGTATCCCAAAACTTTGGTTGGCACTAGATTGATGATGAAGTGTCCATAAGTCAGCAGCAAAGTTGATGGAATCCTTGGTACTTCAAGTCTAGAAGAGTTACAGGAAAAAACCTTTTACAGCATATGCCATATTGAGCTAGGTGGACCTGTTATCTAATTAAATAAATAATATGTTCATTTGCTTTCCTCCTCCAATCAGGAATGGTTTATCTGGGTGCAAAATACCTGCCTTACATGCAATTGGTCATAGGTTTGGTCCCAGGGATCTCCCACTGAAACAAGTGGGATGTAGTGGCATGTGTGAGGAGAAAGGTCCACTTGAGAGGTGCTTCAGCTTGATCCTTCATCCTTTGTAACCGGTTGGAATTTGGAAAATCCATCATGGGTGTTTCTCATCATAAAATGGCTGTCACCTAAGAAGCTGTTCATGTCCAGGCCTGCATAAGCCAGTGTGGTTGTTTATCACCAGGCAAAATGATGAAATTAAAAAAAAAATAGCTTAGTAAGAAGGCTGGGATGGAACTGAGGTGCCAAAACATGTATTGGCACTCCCACAAGACTTCAGAATATCTGTTTCCCAGAAGCCATGGTAGTGACACTCAGAAAACATGCAGATCTACACCACCCTTCCACCAGCACACACACATATCAAGGTAAACCACACAATGCACACCCTGATATACATACAAAAATATTCCCCAACCTTGTTTATTCTTAAATCTTTAACTTACTATCCCAAGTTTATCTTATATCTGAAATGTATGGTCTTATATTTGAGGAACCTCAAAGAAAAAAATACCTTTCATCTCTGCCCATCATAGACAGGAGGAGGTCTCTTATGGGGGGCTTAGAATTTCCCATCCATCTTCTCCCAACTGGCTAGTAAATATTGGATGCAAGTTAGAAACTTTCATAACTTTATTCACACAGCTGCTTTAATCACTGTGCAATGGAAAATCCCTTCCTAGTAACATTTTAGTTCCAAGTATCTAGTTTTGGAATTTGCAGAGAAAGTACAAAATCAGTCACTCTTTTGAGATCTTTTGCTCACCAAAATTCCGACGGCAACATTTTTATTTTCTCTGTCTTTTACAAACCTTCTTCCTGTCAGTACTGTCTTTTTGATTTTCTGGTAGAGGGAGGACAACTTTAAAAAAATAAAAGAGGGGAACGGTGGGAGTGGGGGGTGTTGGAAACCCCAAATTCTTGCAGAGTGACCTCTGGGAGAAGATCAGAAAGACGGGTGTGTTTTTCAACCCACTCTAAAGTCAACGGTGCAAAAATTCCATTGGGATGACGTGTAATTTAAAAGTCAGCGCTTCATCTGAAATACTATCCTAGTGTTTTTGTGGGTTGCAACCCCCACACTCATGTCTTTCTTTTGAAAATTTTGCTAAGCCTGAAAGCATCTTAACCTCAAGCAGAACAAATCATAGCTTAGGATTTCTTCAACTCATTTTCCTCTCCAAGTTCCTTCTTCCGCATCTCCTGAACTAAGGCAAATTTACAATCAGAAAATTGATCTGTTTTTGCTCCTGGGCCAGGAGGCCTTTTCAGATGGCCAGGAGGCCTTACATCAACCTCTGTAAAACACTCTGTGTTTCTCATTACCAAACTGTTTATGCAATTCAACGTTGTTCTCTCTCTTTTCCTCTCAATGGGAGGGAGTTTGTTGAACCTTGGGCCTTTTTCTTATTTTCATAAGCTTGTTGGATATGAGTGACAGGAATGCCGATCTGGTCAGCTGGCTGCAAAATGGGAAACACATGCTTGGAAACCAATCCTCCGTAAGGTTTGGGCTCTTTCAGCCAGCAAAAGGCTGAGTGATAAAAAGTCATTGTTTATTTAAATTTGGTTCAGGAACTTGACTGGGCCAGGGGATCTTTTCTCAAGGAAATTAAAACTGGTGAGCATCAAATACTTTAAGAGGGGTGTTGAAGGATCCGGAAGGATTTATGCTTTTCATTTTTCAGAGTTCAGCACCCTGTTTTCCCATTCTTGTTTCCAAGTTAATAGAAATGAATACAGCTACAATCCCAAGAAATCTGTCCCTGATTTTGTGTTTTTTTAATCAACCTTTGTAGCATGAAAAGCTCCCAGAATAGCTTATATAATAACAAAAGTTGGAACGCTCTCAGAATTGCGGTCTAAAAAACCCTCCACACAGAGCTGGAAAAATAGACAAAAAAGGCAGGGGAAAATAAGAACAGCCAGGTACCAAATGTTAAAATGCCATGGTTACTATAATGGAATTGGGCTGCTTTTAGAGATTCCAAATGACACCGTTGTCTCCAAACTCCACAATCCGGTTGTTTTATCACAAGACCAGCAGTCTTAATATTCTTTACAGCAGATGGAAGTTTTTCTTTGCCCCTTAGATTCTCAGTGGCCTTTTTCTTTTGATACCTTTGAGTCAGAGTTGATTCCTGGTGGAATCTGGACTACCTGGACATGTCCCTGTAGTTTTCTTGGCAAGATTTCAGAAGGGGTTTGCCATTGTCTCCTTCCTTGAGTTGAAAGTGAGTGACCGGCCCAAGCTCACTCAGCTGGCTTCATGCCTAAGAGTAGGACTCACAGTTTCTTGGTTTCTAGCCTGGTGCCTTAACCATTACACCAAAGTAACCTTTTCAGTGGTCTAACCAGGACTAAATTTATGGTCTAAGAAATTTTTTTCAGCATGGCATTCTGCAATCAGCTTTACCATTTCCTACCAGCATTTTCACTAACTAGAAGTACAAAATAGGATTGTTCAATTTGCTTTGTTGAGTTTTTTTCAACAAACATACAGGGAATCATCTGCTATGTATTAGTGCAAGGCTAAATGTCAATGGCAGTGGTCTGCAACCTTAAACACTCAAAGAGCCATTTGGACCCATTTCCCACAGAAAAGAAAACACCGGGAGCCACAAAACCTGGGTGGGCGTGGCCAACTTGATGTCACTCACTTCCACCAGTCACATGACTCCCTCTCTATATCTCTCTATGTCTCTCTCTCTCCCCCTCTCTCTGTATCTCTCTGTCTCTGCCCCAGCCGCTTCTCTATCACCTGCTATCGCCCTTATCTTTTCAGGCCAGGTGAGGAGTGACTGGGAGGGGAGGGCAAGGGGCGGGCCCAGCCAGTGGTGGGATAACCCACAGGGAGCCACAGCAGAGGGCCCAAAGAGCCACATGCGGCTCTGGAGCCACAGCTTGCTGACACCTGGTCTATGGAGATTCTCAGTCATCCAGGTTATAGTTGTCTCAAAGGTTCTTTTTCCAAAGGGACTGTTTTCTGAGGAAGAAGTTTCACTTCTCATCCAAGAAGCTTCTAGGTGCTGGTTTGTGTGTGTGTGTGTGTGTGTGTGTGTGTGTGTGTTCATTCTGTAGCCAGGCTTCATCCATCATCAAGATACCTTGTATATGCATAAGGTTCCCAATCCTGTGGCAGATTTGGGGATCTTCTAGCAAATCATTGTCCCATGATTACGGTAATTTGTTACTTGGCAGTGCAGGGTGTTTAACCACCCAGTCTGTGGCTTTTCCCATTTTTCTCCCTTCTTGAAAGTCTTCCCAGACCCAGGTTTATTCTCCTGCTTCTTCAGCAGCTGACAGTCTTGCACAGGAGCAATATGGAGGAGCGTTCATCAAGCACCCCTGTAGCTGGTGATCATCCATCTTACTTCCCTGGGGAATTGCTGTACATGCTTTCCCATTCGTTTCTCATGACCGTGACCCAGCAGTCTTTCCAGCAACAAAAACACAGATGTCACTTGAGCCTTGAGAATAGCGATGACCTGCAAGTCATCCCAGTGACATGGACCTTCTAATTTGGATCTTCCTGTTTTTAAGAACGTTGGAGGGACCTTAAGGCAATTTATTAAAGGCAGAGGGGGCAAAAATCCACCTGTATCCATCTGCTTTGATTGGCCACTTGAAGTTCACCGCCTTTCTCCTGCAGTTGACATATAGCGCAAAGCACTTTCATACTTGGCGTTATTGCCATGGTCTGCTGAAATGGGTTCCATCTGCTGCATGCTTGGCCAATTTACCTGCTTCTTCCCCCACCCACCTACCACCACCACTATTGCAATGAGATGAGGAGTCCATGTCTTGTTTCTCTTTGGTTGCTTAGCAGCAAGCCCTGTTCCAAAACAATGGGGAGGGAATCTGTGGGTCAGATTTTTTAATAGCAACAATGTGCTCTTCTCCACTGTCAGGCAAACAGCTTGTGGTCTTGTGGAAGTAAGCCAGGAAAGGAAGGGAGGCACACTAGAGAGACAAAAAGAATGTTGGGGAGGGGGGGAAGGAAGGAGGGGGTAAAGGGAATAACAGACAGGGACTTTAAGCTTGAATCCAGAAGCAGAGTTAAATGCAGGACCACACTTTTGTCTTCAGGTTTCAGTTCCAGGAGTTCCCTTTAGGAGTCCACACTGGGAGATGCAAAAATCCTTGCTTAGTTCTTAGTAGGGCTGAGTACAAAACATTTCTTCATTCATACAGTAGCATCAGTGCACAGATTATAATACTTTATCATTCTAATATGAGAAGCTCAAGTTGCTTATTTTTCCCACAATCCAGCCTCACAGAGCCTGCTGTTTTGAGTGGGATGTGAACCTGCTAGGATGTCCACAGGTCCTGGTCACTCTTCAATCTTGTCCTGGATCAGCTTTGAGCTAGATGAGGAAGTGTAACTTGCAATTCCCAGGCATTGACTCTTTCAGACTCAGGAAATGGTAAAGTTAGTTCTTGAGGCCATGCTTGGTCTTGGAGGGCATTGGTTGTTCATTCCTTAGCATCTTCAGATGCCTAGAAAGCTTAAGGACCTAGCCCATCTTTCCTGAGCTTGAAAAAGCAAGCAAGATGAGATCTGGTTAGCATTTGGATGGAAGAGATCAAGAAGTCCTAAGGCCATAGGCTAGTCTTAGTCAGTAGAACATCCTAGAACAGAAGTCTTCCAACTTGGCAGCTTTAAGACTTGTGAACTTCAACTCTCAGCTATGCTGGCTGGAGAATTCTGGGAGTTGAAGTCCACAAGTCTTAAAGCTGCCAATTTGAAGACCTCTGTCCTAGAAGAAGCTTGATCCAGCTGCTTTATATTTTTGTCTTTTTTGTTTATTTTAGACCAGGCTGCATCCTCCCCTGAGAGTCTAGCAGAAATAAGTACGGAAAATTGGTGACATTCAAGTCACCAATTTATATTTACTTGTATTTATACAAGTAAACCAATTTAGCAACATCCGCATGTGTTTCATCACAGTTGTCATTGTGAACCAGTTGACAAAATGTGTTTCATCCATAGTCCCAGGCATCATGCTGCTTAGTGAGCTATAAACATCCCCTTTCCCCCAGGAAAAATCTCTAGTATTTATGTTTTCCCATCTGTTATTTGCTCATACCCTGAACTCAAGCGGAGCTGTGAAAATCTCATCTGACATCTGGTGCGTAACATCCACAAGTTTACTTATATCCTTGATATAGGATGACCTGAAGCACACACATGCCAAAAGAGAGCTGTTTTCAGTCCATTGTATTATTTATTTATTTATTTATTGGTTCCCTGAGTCTCCTTTTCCGGAGACTCAGGGCGGCTTACAATGCGTTAAGCAATAGCCTTCATACTTTTGTATATACCTGCTTAGTAGGGCTTTTGGTATTATCCCCATGTATATGCACTTAGATGAATGTATTAAGGAAAAAGATACTGAAACAATGCGATACTAGAGAGAAACAAATCTCAACTAATCAGAATAGAGTTGGAAGGGACCTTGGAGGTTTTCCAGTCCAACACCCTTCTTAAGCAGGAGACCCTATACTATTTCAGATAGGTCCAGTATTTTCTTTAAAAAATGTCCAGTGATGAAGCACCTACAACTTCTGAAGGCAAACTGTTCCACTGATTAATTGTCCTCACTGGTAGGAAGTTTCCAGGTTGCTTCTCTCCTTGATTATTTTCCATCTTTTGTTTCTTGTCCTGCCTTCTGGTGCTTTGGAAAATAAGTTGAGCCCCTCTTCTTTGTGGAAGCCTCTCAAGGGGCCTGGTGGCTCAGCAAACTAAAAGCATTGTGATTAACACCAGCTGCCTGCAATTACTGTAAGTTCGAATCTCACCAGGCTCAAGGTTGACTCAGCCTTCCATCCTTTCTAAGGTAGGTTAAATGAGGACCCAGTTTGGCAATAAGCTGACTTTGTATAAATATACAAAAGTATGAAGGCTATTGCGTAATGCATTGTAAGCCGCCCTGAGTCTTCGGAGAAGGGCGGCATATAAATCAAATTAAAAAAAAAAATACTGGGACACTGCTATCATGTCACCCTTAGTCCTTCTTTTCTCTAGGCTGGCCATTCCCAGTTCCTGTAACCATTCTTCATGTGTTTTAGTCTCCAGGCCTTTGATCACCTTAGTTGCTCTTCTTTGCACTTTTTCCAAAGTCTCAACATCTTTTTTTGTAATGTGGTGACCAAAACTGGATGCAGTATTCCAGATGTGTCTTTCTAAGGATTTATAAAGCAGTACTAATACTTCACATGATTTTGATTCTATGCCTCAGTTTATACAACCAAGGATTGTATTAGCTTTTTTGGCTGATACCTAGAACTATTTTTGGCTGATACCTAGAAAAAAAAATGTTTACAGTTTGACACATTCCAGACAGTATACAAAACAATGTTTGTAAAGATGCAGAAAATTATGCATGCATTTCTTTCTTGTTCCATATATAAATATACTAATCCATTCTTGCATTTGGTAAAATGAGAATATTGGTAAATTGTCCATCTGGCTCTAAAAATCACTGTTAAGGGTATGGTAGACGATGGACCACCAGAGGTCTGAGAAATGTTGATTCTCACAACATGCTAAGCACTTCAGTTAACCTTGAATAAGCAATGTCTCAAATGGCACAGTGTGAACACAGTCAGTATAAAGCAGCCTTAAATTCACAACAGTAACTTGAGTCACGTTTTGTTCTTTACTAGTTCTCTAAGCAGTTAGTACTTGATGACTTCTTTTTGATCTCAGAGAAAAAGAGAGATTCTGGCTTCTTCTCCAGTTAACCAAGAAGCAGTCCATTTCCTTTGTCTGCAAGAGCATTGCAACAAGAGGACAAGGGGAAGAAACAGAGAACCCTTTCACGTAGCTGATGCAATAATATACATCTGTGGGTGTGGAATTTTTTTATGACTGCTACTGGCCAACAAGCTGGTTATTAAATACAAAGCAGAAATAACATTTCTCCAGAACTGCACCTGAAATATCACTATTGCAATTCAGGAAAAGTGGCAATTCTAGAAACAAGCAAAAAGGAAAGGCAGAGCAGCCATCAATGTTACATCCGTAACTCACAACTTTATATCAGGACAGAGGTCACTCCAGGTTCTTCTTCATGAAGAGCACTTGAGCTTTTAAGAATGAAAGGAAAAAACTGAAAGATCTCAAGGACCGAATCTGGGGTTTGGGCAACAAATAGGATGATCTAGTTTTGAGCTAGAATAGAATAACAGAGTTGGAAGGGACCTTGGAGGTCTTCTAGTCCAACCCCCTGCTTAGGCAGGAAACCCTACACCAGTTCAGACAAATGGTTATCCAATCTCTTCTTAAAAACTTCCAGTGTTAGAGCATTCACAACTTCTAGAGGCAAGTCGTTCCACAGATTATTTGTTCTAACTGTCAGGAAATTTCTCCTTAGTTCTAGGTTTCTTCTCTCCTTGATTAGTTTCCACCCATTGTTTCTTGTCCTAACCTCAGGTGCTTTGGAGAATAGCTTGACTCCCTCTTCTTTGTAGCAGCCTCTGAGATATTGGAACACTGCCCTAGTCCTTCTTTTCATCAGACTAGACATACCCAGTTCCAGCAACTGTTCTTTATATGTTAGCTATTTTTCCCTGCCATTTCCAAAAAGTTTGTGAGTCAGAAGAGAATGAGGAGAAATATAAAGTCATGGGGAAAAAACTCTTAATGAATCAAGAAATGTCCCTCTATACGTGTGGGATAGATGTCCTCTTTGGCCTCCAGGATAATGTCCTTTTCAGGTAGAGCTTCTGTTCTGATGACCCTCTTTTCTTTTTCCCCAGGCAGAATTTGAGCTTTCTCCAGATGAGAAACGCAAGGAAATGGGAGAAGAAGTCATTCAGCAGTTTTTCAACAAGGAGGTCAGTATTGCACCTTTAGAAGATAAAGGTGGAGATTGATAGGATCCTTGTAAAAAGATGGTTCAATACAGAAGTCCAAAAGTATAATTAAGAATCGTTAGAATCACTTATGTTTCCTTTCTCTGGGATTGCCCCATTTTTCTTCTTCCAGCCATTGTGTGAGATGTTTTAGTTTGGGTAAAAGTGCCAGGATCATTTCAAAGGATGTGATCTTGGATGCTGGCTTTTAGAATATTCCTGATTTTAGAGTCCAAACACTTCCCCAAATAATTGGGGAAGAACCTTCCCCAATTCTTTGGCTTTCCAGAGAAGCTAGACTCTAGCTGCCCTTCTCCTGGACAGCATGAATGATTGGTTATGAGAACCTTATTCTAGCAAGCAGAAGATCACTAACTAGGGAAGGCTGCTGTATGAACAGAGGGCAGAGACTACAGAAGCATATAGGACATTTTTATTTTACAGTGAGGAGTCAAAGTAGGGAGTGAAGGCCGAGAAGAACAAGAATTGAAGTCTACCAATAGAGGAGAATATTTGTAACTCAACTGTAGAGTCCTTCCTGCTCTCTGAGCTTGGTGGTTTTCTTGCAGACATTTCATTACTAAAGTAAGGAGCACGATGGCTCACATGGTTTCTAGGTTAGCAAGCCTGCATTGAAGACCTGAGTGCTGCCATGGGGTGGGGGGGGGGTGAGCTCTCATCCTTCACTCCAGCTCCTGCTGAGGACATGAAAGAAGCCACCAACTGTGCGTCCCTTGGGCAAATGGTGATGTCACTGGCTAATCCTTTCCCGGAAGTGCCTCAGTGCTTCTGACACAAGTACTAATTACTAAATTAGGTAACATCATCAGTGCACCACCAAGGACCCCACAGAATTGAAATCTAGTGTGCAAGATGGTTCACTGGCTTTAAGAATTATTAAGCATTTGTTTATGGCTGGTTTCCTTCTTTTTATGTGTATGAGTTTAGTCCCTGGGCTATATGGCAGAAATTTGTGAACTACTTATGAACCAGTGCATAGAAGACCTACAGAGAAGCCCTTGCAAGGACCTCTTTGGCAGCTGTGTACAGTGAGTACTACATCCTATAGATCTGGAAGCCAGAAGGGTAAGGGGGTGGATTTGGTTTCTTGTCAGGACAAGCTTGTGTATATGCATTATATTTTTGGTATAATAAACCTACCTTTTCCAATCTAGGAACCCTTCCAGATGTGTAGACCAACCACAGAGTTCCTCAACCCAAGTGACCATTGCTAAGAATTATGGGAGTTTAAATGTATGGGTGGAGGGTGCCCTGTTGTAGAACATTGGGATAAAACATGGGTACCTTATCCATAATTTGCTATAAAGAAGATAGCTGCATAAATCATGGTTGACGTTGGCTTGTTTTAAACTCAAAGGGTAATTAAAATAACCACAATTTGTTGGGTTCGAATAATGTGGCTAGATGTGGCTAATACACTCATGCGACACACTTACTCATAGTTAACCATACTGAACTCTGTCCAGTTTTCTGGGTTCATACACTACAATAATTCATAACCACACAAATGCTGAGTTTGCACAAATGCTATATTGAAATGATTTGGGGCTTAGTGTGTCATATAAAACAGCCAATAACTCCTAAAGTCTTTTTTTTATGTGCCCCCAGTGCAAGAAAGCTGTGCATGAGCTGAATGGGTGGCTGAATTCATTCCTTTTACAATGAACTCAATGAAAATTACTTAGTGTACTTTTTGCTAATTACCTATTCTTCAGAGACATGAAGGCATGAGACTGAAGAAAGCTGATTTTTTTGTGTGTTAACCAATTTGTAGCTAATTAATCCAATAATTTTCTAAATGGCATTTCATTACATATTACATTAAATTAAAGTCTATTTAGCCATGCATAAACCATAGCTTATTGAATCCATGTCACATTAAGGAATAAATCATGATTTATAAACCATGACAGTTGAGTCCATAATACTGCTATCAGTCTCAAATAAACCTTATTTTTGCTTAGGGTTGAATGAACCCAACTAAGTGATGCACCTTGCATTTTATAAGAAAATCACGACCAATCAAAGCTGAACTGTATTTCTTGCCTATGAATTCCAAAGTGGACCATCATGGGCAGAAGTAGCTTTAAAGCCAAGAAAAAGCACTGGGTTTATATCACTATATAGCAGTGCTTCTCAAACTTGATAACTTTAAAATGGGTGGACTTCAACGCCCAGAATTTCTCAGCTGACATGCTGGCTGGAGAATTCTGGGAGTTGAAGTCCACACATATTAAAGTTGCCAAGCTTGAGAAGCACTGCTGTGGAGAGTATCCAATATTAACCACTTTGGGAGCCACAAAGAACCTGCCTTCCTAATTTATAGGAAAAAAACTCCTATTCCTCTTTCAATTCCTCTTATCTCCTAGGCGGCTGCATGAATACCTGAGTGGTGCCCCTTTCACAAATTACCAGGACAGCATGTATTTTGACAGATTCCTCCAGTGGAAATACCTGGAGAGGTAAGACAATAATCCTGAGTGGCTGGAATGCAAGAAGCCCCACTCATTTACTGAGCTGATGCTGATAAGAATTATTTAAAAGAAAGAAAGAAAGAATGGGTGTTCAATGATGCAGTTTGATCTTCTTAATATCTTCAGGCAATCCGTGACCAAAGACACCTTCAGGCAATACCGGATCCTAGGCAAGGGAGGCTTCGGAGAGGTAAGAAATGGTGACAGCTTGAACTTGTTCCCCATTAAAGATCAGGAGTAGTTTTGGATTCCTGTAATCTCACATTCATCATAACTGTCTCTTTGGCCTCAGTTCTAACTAGGGATGGGTGAATTTGCCAAAGTCAGATTTGCTCAGTTTTCAAAAAAACCAACCAACCCCAGTTTAGCTTTCTTCTGCATCTGTCCACAAACTTCCTCAAACATAATTAGCACTTTTCCAAATATGTCTGATTTTTTTGAATTTTGCATTGTTTGAATTATGAACAGATCAAGACATTCTGAAAAGTAGAAATGTCATTTTAAATGGGTTCAGTTTGGGTTTATGAAGTGCAAAGTTTTCATCTAAATGAATCAAATTAATTTTGTTGCTGTGCATACTTTTAACACTTCTATTATTGCCTGTCAAATGGTGAATCGTCATAGCAATTCCTGGGCAGTGAGAGTGAGAGGCTCACTGTTGCATGCAGAAGATGTTTCAGACCAGAATAGATGTAATTGACCAACCTATGGACATAATATAGTATAGCCTTTACTGTCATTGTACATCATATATACAATGAAATTGGTTTAGCCTCTCTGGTGCAATCCATAAGCACTTCCAAATTGCGATCCTAAGCTTTAGAGAGGTAATATTATTCCATCCAGAGCTGGGTGAGCAAAAGAGTATCCTAGTAAAATAGCTGTATCTTCAGAACTTCAGTGGTCATTCCAGACTCTAGATGTTAGATGGTATGACCAAATCTAATCTAGTCTAGTCAGTCATGGTCTAGATCAGAAGTCATCAACCTTGGCATTGTATTACAATGTATTACCAAAAATATTATTTTTATTTCAAACTATACCAATAAAACTGGAGAAAAAATATTTTGAACAGTTGAAGAAAATAACGTGGAAATATGTATGGCAAGGAAAGAGAGGAAGGGTTAACATAAAAATGCTACAAGATGCAAGAATTAGAGGTGGGTTTGGCCTTCCGAACTGGGAATTGTATTATCAAGCAGCAGTGTTAACATGGATTAAAGAATGGATTTTATTAAGACTATTGACATTGGAGGGTCATGATTTACAACTGGGTTGGCATGCTTTTTTATGGTATGGGAAACAAAGGATACATGGATACTTCCAAAGACATTATGTAAGAAATGGTTGTTATCAGCGAGGGAGAGAGTGAAAGAAAAACATTATTTGAATATTCCAGTGTGGCTTTCTACAACAGAAGCAGTGACATACCCAAATATTGTGAATATGGGGAATATTGTTAGATATAAAGACATTTTGACAGATCGGGGAGAACAGAAACAAAAACAAGAACTAGAGAGTCAAGGGATTGAGATAGATTGGTATACAAGACTGCAAATACAATCAAGATGTGAAACAGATCGTAGACAATATGGCTTTAACTTGGGGAAATCAGAACTGGATGAAATATTGACAGGAACAGATGAGAAAATAATTAAGAAATTATATAATTATTTATTGCGTATTAGACTAGAAGATGAAGAAGTAAAAGAAACAATGATAGCATTGGCAAAGAATTTTGGATACACCATAGAATTGGATAAGTGGCAACAACTTTGGGAAAGAAATTATAAATTAACAATGGCAACAGCCTATAAAGAAAACCTGTATAAGATGTTTTATAGATGGCATATGCCACCAGAAAGATTAGCTAAGATGTTTAAAGATAAATCATCTAAGTGTTGGAAATGTCATCAGTTGCCAGGATCATACTATCATATGTGGTGGTTGTGTAAAGAAGCAAAACAATATTGGGTGAAAATACAAACATGGTTAGAGGGAATGTTGCAGCAACATATAGAATTAAAACCAGAGATATTCTTATTGGGAATTTTACCAGAGAATTATAGCAAAGAAGATACATATTTGATTATTCAAATAATAACAGCAGCTTAGAATTGTATTTGCACAAAACTGGAAAGCAGATAAAATTCCATTGGAAGGAGAAATTATAAAGAAAATTTTAGAATGTGCAGAAATGGATAGATTAACATTGAGAATAAAAGATAAAGAGGAGTCAATGTATTTCAAGACATGGGATAAATTTTATGATTGGTTAGAAAAGAAACATGAATAAGGACATAGAGATAAAATAAGTAGAGAATAGATGGGAGAAAACAATTAGAAAAATAGATATCCAGATGATGTCAAGTAAAAGGAGAAAGGGGAGGGGGGTTAAAAGGGAAAAAAGTGAGATATTATAAAAATGTACGCAAATGATGAAATAAAAATAAATAATAATTGAATAAGAAATTGAAATGAGAATAAAGATAATTAGGAAATCGGGGGTGCTCGAATGCCACTTTAGATTGAACTGAAAAGGGAAACAACAGGAGAGAGGGGAAGGAGTAGAGAGAGAGGAAAGGAAAAGAGGAGAGAAGAGAAGAGAAGAGAAGAGGAGAAAGAAGAAAGGGAAAAGGAGAGGAAGAAGAGGGAGGGGAAAGAGGAGTAGAGGAGAAGGTTAGAAGGGGGGAAGAAGAGAGGAGTGGGGGAAGAGAAGGGGAAGTAGGAAAGAGAAGGAGAGGAAGAACAAAGGAAGTAGGAGGAGAAACTGGAAGGAAGAGAAGGGGAAGAGAAGAAGAAAGGTTGGAGTAAAGATAAAGGGTAAAAGAGCAGCCCCGAAAAAGTAAAAATGAAAAATGAAAGTTAAAAGAAAAGATGAATGAAAAATGATGGAAATGACTGTACATGTAAATGTGTTTATGAAAAAATAAAAATAAAAACTTTATTAAAAAAAAAACCCTTGCCAACTTTAAGACTTGTGAATTTCAACTCCCAGAATTCCTCAGCCAGCCATGCTGGCCGGGTAATTCTGAGCATTGAAGTCCACAAGTCTTAAAGTTGCCATGGTGGGAGACCCCTAGTCTAGACGACCAAGCTAGAACCCACAATTGATTGAATTCATACCTATCTCTCTGGCTTGTAGTTTGCAACCCACTTAAGAGCTAACACACAATATTAAAGTGTAGGAGAATCCAGGATTAATGCAGCAGTTAAGCTACTTTACCTAATGCAACATAATGGAGAAACACAGCATCTCACCCCCAAGTCCTCCACCCCAAAAAGGTAGTTGTGAATCATGTGGAAGAAAGATATCTATGGAGATTCTCAGTCATGCAGGTCATGGTTGTCCCAAAGGTGCTTTTTCAATTTTCTTGTTTTTCTTTGAAGACATTTCGCTTCTCATCCAAGAAGCTTCTTCATCTCTGAAAGGACTGAAGAAGCTTCTTGGATGAGAAGCAAAATGTCTTCAAAGAAAAACTAAAAAGTCCAGTTGCCTCTTGAAAAAGCACCTTTGGGATATGTGGGAGAAAAGTTTCCCAATGACATTTCTTCAAAACAGAATTTTTAGCAGGAGTGGATAGTGCTTACAAAGCATTCCTATCCAAGAAGCATCAGAGGCAACCAAAATATCCAAGAAATCAGGAAAGGTCCACTCATCCTGTCCTCTTCTGGGCTATTGGAAGCCCTGAAATGAAATTGAAATAAATCTAGAACCCTCTAAGAAAGGAGGTATGAAGAAGGATGGGTACTAATGTTCCAGCATTACTTTCTTCTTCTCTGACATTACTGTTTTGATGGGGAAGGTGTTCTGACTTAGGCTTCCTGAGACAGTAAAAAGCATACATTGGTCTCAAAAACCTTCTCTTTATTTCAACGGCTGTGAATTATGTTCATTCACAGCCCGTAATGAGTCACAAATAGTTTGTAAAGAGTCCAACAGAAGTCTGCCACAGTCCTTTGGGATAAGGCTGATAAGCACCCACCTTTATCTCCCTTGACATGCTACCAAAGACCTACTTGGCAATTAGCTTTGCAAGGCCACACGGAGCACAGAGTCAAAACAGAGCTTCAGAGTTTAAACTGACCAGAATGAACCAAGTTGCTTCCTGCAAAGGCTCATGTGCCTTTGCTCTTCTTTTATGTCTTATGGGAGGGGCCAATCATCTCCAAGCCCTACTCCTGAGTCGCTCCTTTTGTCTTAACTGTTCTTGCCTTCTTGGCAGCTCTACGCATGCGTGCACTGGGAACAGGCTCCTCTTGTTCTTTTGCCTTGCTGATGTCTGACTCTGGAGGCTCCGGAGGCAGCACATAACTCCCAGATGGCCCTGGCCCCCTCTCTGTCTCCAATGCAGAGCCCTCATCCGAGCCTTCACCAGACTCCAGGACTAGCCCATGTTTCTCTCTAACCTCTTCACTGTCCACCTGTGCTGCCAGCTCCGAAGGCCACCAGCGGACCACAACAGAAGGTCTGCAGGAAGGTTGTCATTGTGTTCATCTGAATTTGACCACAACTTCCCATGAGGGCTGAAACCCTGCGCCCAACAAGCTCAGTTCCAGTTCCATGGAGAATTGCAACATATTCCATTAAAAATGTTTACACACAGTTTCTACAGTTTTTGTCAACACAGGTCAAGCAGGGGAAGGGAGAAGAGTTTACTATAATCTGGCTCCATGAAGCTGTTTGCTGAGAGCCAGAAGAGGTTTGTTCTGAAAGTATGCAGCCCCAAGTTAGTATCTCGACACAGAAGCTGCATTTAGATTATATTAAAAAATAGACATGACTCATTTCCTGGTTATTCCACCTAAATCCTTGTTATTAGTTGAGCGTGAGGGAGCTGAGGCTTCATTTCATAGCCAACAGTCAGACTGAAAAATAAAGGTGATGACTGCATATGCTGAGGCTGGGACAATTCAGTTTGTCCAATTTTTGGTTTGGGGTTGGAGGATTCAAGAATGGACACCCAGGAAGAAAAATCACTGGAAAGAAAACATTCTCATGTCCTTCTTTAGAAAGAGCCTCCCTCCCTCCAGTCTCCTCCAAACTGCACTGCTGAAGTTTGGGGACAAAATGACTACAAATCAGTGTAATTTGATGGCAATATAATTCTGGCTGTTTTAAAAAAATAGGTAGTGGTAGTCCTTGACTTACAACTACAATTTGAACCAGAACTTTGCTCGCTAAGTGATGCAACTGTTAAGCAATTTATACCCAGCAACCCACAACTTCCTGTATTTGCACTGCTGAAGTTGGGTATTTAAATAATTTAGCAGGACAATCTTAGACCATTTAGGGTTTAGAGTGGGAAAAAGCACTGTTTGGCTTTAGGAGCTCTCCCATTCTTACCTGTCTTCTGCATATCCTTCCAGTAAAAGAGAAAAAAAACCAAGATGAACAATTTTATTCCCCTACCCCTTCCAGTGATATCCCTGAAATAAATACAGTGTTATGTGGCTGCTATTCAGAGGTTTGGGAAGCTAAGTTGCAGTCTTCACCCCTCAGATGTTGCCCACTTGTCAAAAGATGCCTTCAAAATCACTTGAGGAGTTATCTACATCAAAGAGAGATGACTTTTCATGTTCTGCCTTTTTGCTTTGCCAGACCTGTTTTCATAAAGATACATGTTTCTTGGGTTTTTACATAAGGCAAATAACCAACATGTTTATGTGTAATAAGTAGTTTGGCTCAACGGGACTTTTAATAGGGGAAAGTGAGATCTCTGGTGATTCTGATCTGATGCTTAGAGAACCTCTGGAGTATACGAGGTTCAGAAGTCAGAAGTCATTGTTATGCCTCTAAGGAAGACTTGGAATTTTCACTTAGCAATGAGGAATAGCTTTATTCTATATTCCATAACTTTGGGTAAAGAAGAAGTGTCAAAATGCAAGAATAAAATGGGGCTACCTTAAATGCTGGATCTTTGCTTTAATAGGGCTTCCGTCAGTAACACTACTGCAACGTCACTAGCAATCATTAAATGTGCCCCTGACAGTCCCACCTTGTCTTGCCTTTAGGTTTGTGCATGCCAAGTACGTGCTACAGGGAAGATGTACGCTTGCAAAAAGCTGGAGAAGAAGCGCATCAAGAAGCGGAAAGGGGAAGCGATGGCTCTGAACGAGAAACAGATCTTGGAGAAGGTCAATAGCCGATTTGTGGTGAGCAACAGTCCTGACTGTGCTGTTGATGACTGCATTTGGGATTGGCCTTTAGAAGACTGACATATCCAAAGACTTCCATTTGCTAATGCTATTTGGCTCTGCATTCTGAGGGGAATTTCACAGTATCAGATTCAGCCTGGTTGATTTAGCTGTAGTTACTGCCCTTGATAATTAAATGAAGCTTCTTACATTCAAAAGTGATGGTCAAGTGTCTTTTGGGGGCAGCACAGCCCTGTTTTAACATCTGTCTTCTCCAGATATAACTGGACAAATAATGTTGTACCAAAATACGCTTCCAATTCCCAGAAATTACTTGACCCATGTGACTTTTAAAGTAGCCCTGTCATTTTTCAGGTTTCACTCATCTGAAAAAAAATGTGGCTGTTTTAATTAATAGCAGAGTAGCTAGACTTGCATTCTGGAAGACTTCCACAGATTCATTTTCAAAGTGTGCACAGCTCTATCAAATAAGAAAATGAGGCAGCTCCCTGTATTCCTGCACTATTGAATGTCACATGTTTGTGAAAGGGGATAAACAGAAGGAAGATGATTGTTATTTACGTGTTTCTGGATACTTGGACACTGTAGAAGCAGAATTCTGGAATATACTTGGAGTCAACTCCTCCTTCTTTTCATCTGTGCCAACAGGTCAGTTTGGCTTATGCGTATGAAACCAAGGATGCTCTGTGCCTGGTCCTCACAATCATGAATGGAGGTGACCTGAAGTTTCACATCTACAACATGGGCAACCCGGGTTTTGACAATGAGCGGGTCACCTTCTACGCTGCAGAGATTTGCTGTGGCCTTGAACATTTGCACCGGGAGGGCATTGTTTACAGGTGAGAGGGGATGGAGTTGTTTCCTGGCTCCAAGAAGGTAGAGAAAGGGCTAAGGCAAAGTCTCCCTTGTTACATAGTTGGCACGATGGAGAAGTGATCATCACCCTTCATCTGATTAAGTGTTGAGTTATCTGAATGGCAGAGGGAATCAACTGCTAAGCCAACATCGCTCTACCTGGCACACTTCATGTGGATTCTTTAGGAGTTGTGACCAACGATTTCAGAGGGAGAGATGTACTAAACCACAATGGATTAGACAAAAGGATCCAGTTGTCTGAACAGCCCTTTTGAATGTCAAACCCCAGCATGGTCCTTTATCCCTCTGAGATTTAAAGTAGCACTCACTGAATAACAGTCACCCGCCTGTCATTCGATGTCATTGACCAAATGAATCATCATAAACCTAAGCTTGAAATCAACTGTAGACCTTTGAAAACACCTTTCTAGTGTTGGTCATCTCTCTCTGAGATTCAAAGCTTTTCCAAATCGCTTTGTAGCACTCAGACTTAGTGCTGAATAACATTCATCAGTGAAAACTGCAACAGACTGCTATAGAGTGTGGTAGTCCTGATTACCGAGCTTAGTAGAGCGAAATCCTCTTCCCCCCAAAATCATTCTATTTCTACTCCCCTTTTCTCTTCTTCATAACACCCCCCCCCCTTCGCAAGCAGCCAGCATTCCACACCCATGAGTGTTCTGCATTCTAATTGGTCTGTTTGGGAGAAACACACTCTATTAACCTTTCTCTCTAAGTATATTTTCTATTTCTACATAGATTGGGATTCTCCCAAGTTTACTACTAGCTCCCTCTTGTGTGTCAACGGTGCCAAGTCACAGGAGCCATGCCTGCACAGTTAAAATCTGCACTGGGAGTATTCCCTAGCCTTTATTTATTTTATTTTATTTTATTTTATTTTATTTTATTTTATTTTATTTTATTTTATTTTATTTTATTTTATTTTATTATCAAATTTATATACCGCCCTTCTCCCTGAGGACTCAGGGCGGTGTACAGCCAAAGTAAAAACATAAACTACAAACATTAAAATACAATTAAAAAGATATATGTATATTTGGCCCCATAAGTAAAAGCAATGACAAAACAATTAAAAACATTTTTAAAAAGTGTTAGGCCAGCCTGGCTTGCTGAAAAAAGAAAGTTTTAAGGGCACGGCGGAAGGCATCGAGGTCTTGGATTCTTCTTATCTCTGGGGGCAGCTGGTTCCAGAGGGTAGGTGCCCCCACAGAGAAGGCCCTCCCCCTGGGGGTCACCAGCCTACATTGTTTGACTGATGGCACCCCGAGGAGGCCCTCTCTGTGGGAGCGCACAGGTCGATGGGAGGCCGTCGGTAGCAGCAGGCAGTCTCGCAGATAGCTAGGCCCTATGCCATGGAGCGCTTTAAAGGTGATAACCAACACCTTGAAGCGCATCCGGAAGACCACTTTTCATCTTCCTTGTAAAGTGGAAGTACAAACATACTATCTAGAAATGCTGTATTATTATGTATTGCTCTACATTTGATCTACAGCAAGAGCCTCTCTTGTGAGTCCCTCTAAGGTGGGACTAGAACTCGCAGTCTCCTAGTCAATCAATCAGAATAGAGCTGGAAGGGACCTTGGCAGTCTTCTAGTCCAACCTCCTGCTCAAGCCTGAGACCCTATACCATTTCAGACAGGTGGCTGTCCAGTCTCTTCTTAAAGACCTCCAATCATGAAGCACCCACATAGTGATTGTCATTGGCAACATAATATGTACATTCAATAAAAAACGTAGTGCGTTAGAACACCCTCCCCCATTTTTAACATCATAAATTGCTTTATTTTAGAGAAGGCAAATAGCACTATAATAAAGTAATGCTATTTTTGCCTAAAAATTATCTTCAATAATGTACATAACACAGCTGGTCCCAAGTGGGATGAAAATAACCAAAAAGTATTTAGCAAATGGGAAAAATTGCATAGCATTATTTATATTCCCTTATTAAAACAGATTCATTTCCTTAAAAATCCTGCAATAAAACAATAAAATTAGAAAAGTATTACAGTGCAATGCATACAGTAATGTATGTTGCATTATAGTACAAATGCAAAACTAAATATAAATTAATGCAAACTGGAAACTAAGGAGCCTCAATTACATGTAATGCCTGGCAAAGAGTTAGGGGAATTCCTGAGTATTATTAGACAAGGTCATTCTAACTTAAAATACATTCTGTCTTGTTAAACAAACCAGCAAAATCAGTCAGTATACGTGATTGACCTATCTAATAATTGACAGGAATCTGTTTTAAAGAATTATTTCAGATTTGCACATAGTTGTCAACTAGACAAGTGAAGTTGTAAATTCTGGGTTTTTTCCTACTCATGTAAAAGAGAGAGAAGGGAAAAGGGTGTGTGTGGGTGAGTCTTCAGCTACTTGTCTGCACATGTGCAAGTATTCCTTCATGGATTTAGCCATTGTATTATGCCATATTTTATTTATTTATTTTATTTTTGAATTTGTATACCGCCCTTCTCCCTGACGACTCAGGGCGGTGAACAGCCAGATAAAAACATCAGATACAAATATTAAAACACATTTAAAAATATATATAGATTTGGCTTCTTAACCATGGTTTCTTAACCATGTTTATTCAACAATACGTCATCAAACTAACCGCGCTGTGGCTTAGGTGAAGTCTGAATCAACATGAACGTGTTTGCAGGAGAGTTGAAGGAGCTGTAATCAAACACCTCTCAAGAACACTAGTCTGGGGAAAGCTCTGTTCAAGATAAGCGTAACAACAAAGTGAGCAAACCACCAGAAAATCTGGCATGGAAGGCTATTAAAACAACTGAAAAAGGAAAAGATGGCCCCAATTAAAAGGTGGTCCTCTGGGTTTAAGATGAGAGAGAGGGATATTCGGAAGTAATTTTACTGTGCCTAGACAAAAATCAAATCATTTGTTACGTATGTTAAGTTTCAAGGGTTCTGGAAGCCCCCTTGGTTTATCTCTTTATTTGTATCCCGCCTTTATTATTTTATAAACAGCTCAAGGCAGTGAACATATTTAATGATTCTTCTTCCTCCTATTTTTCCCATAACAACTCTTTGATGTGAGTTGTGCTGAGAGAGGGTGACTGGTCCAAAGTCATCCAGCTGGCTTTCCTGCCTCAGGTGGGACTAAAACTCATGATCTCCTCGTCTAGTGATTGGCCCAAAGTTACCCAGCTTGTTTTCATGACTAAGGCCGGACTTGAACTGACAGTCTCACCGTTTCTAGCTGGTGCCTTAACTGCTAGACCAAACTGACTCTCATACTGGTTACCTGGTTCTTATTCTGGGTTGTGTCTCTATCTCCCCTGCAGGGACTTAAAGCCGGAGAACATTCTCCTGGATGATGATGGTGAGTGCCACGTGCCACATGCTTGAATTGTTCTTCCTGTTATAGACTTTCAGAATCACTTTTTTTACCTACAAATGTCAGAGATCACAGCCAGCTCTTCCTTCCTTCATTCAAATCATCTTCCACCGCTCAACAACACAAGCACATTTTTGTGCAGATTAGAACTTCGGCCACTTCTGTCTTAACTCAAGAGTTATGTTCATCATCATGAAAGATCACGGGATCCCCATTGTAATTTCATATCCTCTATAATCACCGTCTCCCTTCTTCTGTCTAGGGCATATACGGATCTCAGATCTGGGGCTGGCCATTAAGATCCCCGAAGGTGACACCATCCGTGGCCGTGTAGGAACTGTGGGCTATATGGGTATGTGTTGGAGAACTGCTCCAGGTCTTGTTAGATTGCTGACTCAAGAGAAAGCTGGCTCCATCCATGGACCTTCTTTTTGGATCCATCTGACCACACAGGCTGAGAGGGCATGGTACTTTAAACAGGGCAGAGAAGCTATTTTAGACTGAAAATCAAATTTCTACCATTACAGTTAGTCCTTGACATGCAGCCACAAGTGGGACCAGAATTTCTGTTGCTAAATAAGGCAGTTATTAAGGTAGTCATGCCCCATTTTGTAAACTTTTTTGCCATGGTTGTTAAGCGAATCTCTGCAGCTGTTAAGTGAATCTTGTGGTTGTTAAGCAAATCCAGCTTCCCCGATTAACTTTGCTTGTTGGAAGCTGGCTGGAAAGGTTACCAAATTTTGATCATGTGACTGTGGGGATGCTACAACAATTATAAATGTGAGGACCAGTTGTTTTTTCAGTGCTGTTCTAACTTTCAGCCGTGATGGTGCAATGGTTAGAATGCAGTATTGCAGGCTAATTCTGCTGACTGCCAGCAGTTCGATTTTCACCGGCTCAAGGTTGACTCAGCCTTCCAAGGTCAGTAAAATGAGGACCCAGATTGTTGGAGGCAATATGCTGATTCTGTAAACAGCTCAGAGAGGGGCTGGAAAGCACTGTGAAGCAGTATATAAGTCTAAGTGCTACTGCTATTTGAGTGGTTGCTAAATGAATAGTTGTAAGTCAAGGACTGCCTGTATTGTCATTGCTGGTTCTGTTGTTATGTATGTATAGCCCATTTTTTTTTTTTTTTAAATTTGATTTATATGCCGCCCTTCTCCGGAGACTCAGGGCGGCTTACAGTGCGTTAAGCAATAGCCTTCATACTTTTGTATATTTATACAAAGTCAGCTTATTGCCCCCACAAACTGGGTCCTCATTTCACCTACCTTAGAAAGGATGGAAGGCTGAGTCCACCTTGAGCCTTGGAGAGATTCGAACCAGCAGTAAATTGCAGGCAGCTGTGTTAATAACAGGGTGCTTTAAACCACTGTAGTACCAAGGCTCTTTATAAGTAAGTAATTTATAAGTAAAATAAAGAGTCCAACAAAAAAATTATCAATCCAGAAATGGTTTGTTACTGCCTTCTATTTTTTTAGTTTTCCAAAGTAGAATACAAACCTAGACATTCTCTCATCCAGGAACTAATCAGGTCCAACCCTTTATGACTTTTTCAACCAGTCACTCAGTGAAGTGCTGCTACTTGTTAAAAAGCAACACATTTAATTCCTTCCCTTTATAAGGGGGAGAAGTCCTTGCCCATTGGATTTTGCATTATCACCTGTGATGGGTAATGGCTCTCCAGGATGCAAAACAAGAGAAGATTCTTTCTCATAATTTGCCACCCAATCGAGTGCTTTACATGAAACTGTTGTCTCTAACTGTGCTCTCTCCACCTTTCTTCTCCTCTTCCCAGCTCCTGAAGTAATTAATAATGAACGCTACTCCTTCAGCCCAGACTGGTGGGGGCTTGGCTGCCTCATCTATGAGATGATCGAAGGCCAATCACCATTCCGGGCCCGCAAGGAACGGGTGAAGAGGGAAGAGGTAGAAAAGCGGGTTCAGGAGGACCATGAACAGTATTCAGACAAGTTCTCTGAAGATGCCCAAGCCATCTGCAAGTTGGTGAGTGATGGGAAAGAGAAGAAAGCCAGAAGATAAGGAGGAATCTTTGCCATAAGTCTGTAGTATCAGATGACAACTCCTACATCCCCTGAGTTGAGGTCAACTTGGGGTCAACTACATGAACCTTTTGCCACTATCAAGAAGTAGTTCACCATTGTCTTCTGTTGGGATTTTGTTTCAGCTTCTCAACTGAACTTCCCTTTGGTTTGTCAAGTAAGGATCAACTAAGAGTTTTGTGATCAGCCAAGATCAGCCAGGTCAATCTGCTTAGCCGGGCATAGATAAATTGTGCCCATGTGTGTGTATACACCTTTATATGTGTGGGCTGGTTTGGATAGAGTGTATTTAGTCAAGCAGCCCCACATGGTATAAAGCTTACAAGATTTCCACTTTGCAGGAGCTTTCAAAAGCAATAATATAAATATTTCTTTTACATTAAGAGAAGCAGAAAGGGGTGTTTCTGATCATAGCCATGTCATGCTACTGTTGTAATGCATGTTGATCCCTTAATGGACTCCCCATTATTTCATTTCCATTGGTTTAATTTTTAAAATTGGTTGATATCAATCATATGTTTTTTTTAAAAACGCCTCTGATGAGGGGGACGAGTCCTTTCTCTTATGCATGGACACTTTCTTTCCCATTATAAGAAGCTGTATTTACAGGACAAACATTGGTGAACTATTCTGGACTCAGGTGGGTTTGAGAACCAACTTGGTTTAGTTCCATGGTAGAAAAAGCCAACTTGACTTTGGTTTACAAAGTCTACTTTAAAAAAGTTCTGAGTTCAATGTTGTCTTGAAGGCTTTACTTACAAGTTGTTCTCTTTTTTCCCCTCAGCTCCTAACTAAAGACCCTAAGCAGCGGCTCGGAAACAAAAGTGAGGGGGCCGTCCAGGTGAAGCAGCATCCATTCTTCAGGACAATCAATTTCAAGCGACTGGAAGCTGGGATTATGAAGCCCTCATTTGTGCCAGATGTAAGTTCTTACAAGTAAGAGTGAGGAACTCAAGAACAGCAATAAGAAGACAAATAGATGGGCCAATGTTTTATCTGGAGGGGTGAGCCAGTGTTAAGCCAGTGCCAAACTTCCCCTCTTTCTCCAGTTGTTGTTGGCTTCATCATCATCATCATTTTGTATTGGGATATTCTTTGTCACCACACTATAAAAAACATGTTGAGATTAGAAAAACTGCAGAGAAGAGCAACCAGGATGATTAGGGGACTGGAGGCTAAAACATATGAAGAATGGTTACAGGAACTGGGCATGGCTAGTCTAGTGAAGAGAAGGACCAGGGGAGACATGATAGCAGTCTTCCAATATTTGAGGGGCTGCCACAGAGAGGAGGGGGTCAAGCTGTTTTCCAAGGCACCTGAAGGCCAGACAAGGAATAATGGATGGAAATTGAACAAGGAAAGATTCAACCTGGAAATGAGGAGGAACTTTCTGACAGTGGGAACAATCAACCAGTGGAACAGAAGTTGCCTTCAGAAGTTGTGGGAGCTTCATCACTTGAGACTTTCAAGAAAGGATTGGACTGCCATTTATCAGAAATGGTGTAGGCACATATTCTATCCATCATCCTCACATTCTATCCATCATCCTCACCAGTTTTTTCCCTCCCTCCAATTCCAAATCTGTCCCAAAGAAGCTAAATAAAAGAACTAGAAATTATCTTATGGGGTTCCCCAGTATCCACTTTTTGCCTTTTTAGTTGGATTTAATATCATAAACTGAGCTAGAAAGGACCATACAGATCTTCCTAGTTCAACTCACAGTTGAACTAGGAAGTTCAACTATGAAGTTGAACTGTGAAGTTCAACTGTGAGTTGAACTTCAATCTAGTTCAACTCACATGAATTTACAAAACCATCCCCAACCATCCAGCCTCCCTCTCTCCCTTCAAAGGAGAAGTTCTCCTCCACTATTCTGGCTAGATGGTGGCACTGCTTAATTATTGTTATCTTTAGGAAACTCTCCCTGATGTTCATTCTGAAACTTCTGTCTTTTAATTTCAACTTCTTAGTCCAGTCCTTACTTTGGCTTTCGAACGGAACAAATCCATCTCTTCTTGCACATGACTTGCACATCTGGATATGTAAGTCCTGGAGATGACAAACTTACTGGAATCCTTCTCTTTCCCTTAGCCTCGGGCTGTGTACTGTAAGGACGTACTGGACATTGAACAATTCTCCACTGTGAAGGGTGTCAACTTAGACCAAACCGACAATGACTTCTATGCCAAATTTGCCACAGGCTGTGTCTCAATCCCCTGGCAGAACGAGGTAAGGAAGGGACATTTACCAATATTTATTTATCAAATTTAGAAACTGCCCATCTCCCTCACAGAGGGACTCTCTGCAAATCAGGGAAGAGACTGGTGTATTGTAGTTGTATGCTACCTCTAAGCTAAGAGAAGATCATTGGCAAAGCCTCTTGATCTAAGGAGGCCCATAGAGAAGGTTCTCCCAAATGTTCATTCTGTCCAGCTGTTTTAAGGATTTTATTAATAGCACCCTGTTTACCCACCATTCTTACCAATTGCATCTTCTTCTTCCTTCTATCTAGATGATCGAGACAGAATGCTTTAAGGATCTCAACATCTTTGGACCAAATGGCACCCGATCCCCGGATCTGGACTGGAAGCAGCTCCCTGACCCACCCAAGCGTAGCCTCTTGCAGAGGCTCTTCCGGCGTAACGTAAGATCCAATCTTGTTCCTTTCTTGCTATGTATCTTTACAGCTGCCAATCCCACACTTACAATCTTCAATACTACTTAGCCTGATTAAGCAATTAGCAGTAATTGTGCCTTCAGCTTCAAGGTATACTTTAGGTACTTTGTATATAAGAAGTATATTTTTGAACATACTTCCAGGTAAACATGCATATGGGTCTTCTCCAAACTGGCTAAACAGCACATGTGGGGATCTCAGTTCCTGGAACTTTCAGCAATGGCTATGCTGGCTGAAGAATTCTGGGAAATGAAGTCCCACATCTGGAAGTCACCCAGGTTGGAGAAGCCTGGTTTATAGGATCTCTGCCAGAGATTGCAAATTGGAGGAATGTTATGTGGCTCAATGATAAAGCACTGCAGGAGTTCCCAAGATAAACCTCTGGGCACCTGTTACATCCTTCCTGAAACTTTGGAAGGCTTCCGCTAGTCAGAATGGGCAATATTAGTCTAGATCACTTCCAGATGTATGCAGTAACTCCATCAGTCTTCAGCAAGTGCATGCCGAATGGGGAATTCCTGGAGTTGAAGTCCATACATTCCAGAAGTTGCTGTGGTGGGGGAATTCTGGAACAGTGGTCCAAATCTGAATAAGGCAGTTTCTTAGGTTCCTAAGTCTTTGGATTCTTCTGTTTAAAGAACAGCAGTTCAGTGGTTGAGCAACTGCATGACCCAAATAAGTTCTTGGGTTTATTGCTGGCATCTCCAAGAACAGAACAATGACAGATCTTGCCTGTTAGTCATGCTAGAGCAGATTTTTTTTCCCTCCTGCACTCACCTTTTTCCCTCTCTTCATTTTTCCCTATAGCCAAGTGACTTCACCATCAGCACCAACGTACATTCCAACCTGTCAGCAGCCCCTTCACCAGCTTGGCCCATGGCACAGGCTCCCTCCTGACCTCTGGAACTAGCACTCATCCTTTGCCTTCTCAGGGTTGCCTTAGGCTGATATACGGAAGTCCCTGTCTTGGGCCAGGCTCTGTTACTGCTGGGAGCTGAAGGAACACAGCCTTCCAATCGGCAGGGCAGCAATGGTCCAGAAGACCTTTGCCACCTCCTGGTGCTGATGTGGATTGGGGGCATGAAGACTCTTCTTGTCCAGAACCTTGGCTGCTGCTTATTGACAGGGTCTTCCTTCAACTTTCTGTACTTTGACTGCATAGGGAGCATCCATGGCTCTCCCCCATTTCCTTTGTCTCATCACCTCCTGACCCAACTTTCATGGGAGATCAAGTGGGGAGATGTACCTGAGAAGGAAGAATTTAAAAACAGAAAGAACTACCAATGACACCTGGAGATGGCAGAGATGAGGGCTGGAGTCTTAAACTGGAGAGAAAAAGCTTGGACAAAATTGCAATGGGGATGAGAAAGACTCCCCACTCTTGCACTGGCATTTCCAGAGACTGGTGGATAAGTGTGTGTTGGTTTGTGCGTGGATGTGTATTGAACGGTTAGCTCCTTGGAGTTCATTCAGGGTTTTTCCAGGGATCTCTCCCACCCACACTATCAATTCTACAGCCTGGGGCAAAGCCAGAATGTGGAAGACAAAGAAAGTTGAAGAGCAATTGGTTGTCTTTCTTTTAGGACATCATTTCTTGGCTGGTCATCCTCTAGCTGTGCTGGACTGTCCAGCAACTCTCATCCCTTAGCAATACAGCCTTTAGACCAGATTGTTGGGCGGGGTCAACTGGAATCCAGGACATGTGGAAATCCCCAGATGCAGAATGCTGCTTTAGAGGCTCTCAACAGGAAAAGACAGAGAGGTGAGATGGATGACATCTCAGCCTGCATAAAGGCTTCAGTGTTCCCAAACCCTGATTTTAACCTCAACCTGCAGTGTTGAAGATATATTTTTTAAATCGTACATATTTTAATTTTTATTACAATTGTTTCCATAGGCCTGCTATTCATTTATTTTATTTCCTTTCCTTTCTTTCTCTGTATTTCCCCCATTCTCACTTGACCTTTCCTTTTTCTCTTTATGCCACCCAGCCTAGTTGGTTCCTGTTGTGTTAAAGCAGATGCAGGGTCTACCCTGATTGTTATCGTATGCTCAAGTACGATGGAACCAGGCAATTTGATCCCATTGATTCCAAAAACTCCAACATCCAAATGGGATGATAATGAAAAGACCGACTGCAGGTGGACAATTGTCTTTTAAAACCCTTCTCTACATTGGAAAATAAAAACCTCTCTGTAAGTAGAAAAGCAGAATAAGACTGGGTTAAAGTTTTAACCCATAATATTCTGGATTTCTACTTTCAAAGAGAGTCTTCTCACCCACCCTACCCCAAGCACAAGGCTCAAGTGCATTGGGTCTATTTTAATTTTTGCCCTAGGCTTGGGCAGGACTAATACAAAAGTAAATGAAGCCAACCAATTGGAGCCAAAGGCTTAGCAAAATAAAGAACAGGGTGATTTTAGAAAAAGAATGGAATTTGAGGTCACAGTATTGTCTTGACTTTTGATTACCCTAATGCAGTGGCCCTCAACCTTTTGGGCACCAGGAACTGGTTCCGTGGAGAGAGGTTTTTCTGTGGACCAGAGGGAGTGTGGTTTCGTGTGCTGCCTGCATCCTGTGGATGGGGCTTCGCTTGTTTGCATGGCCTGGTTTCTGGCATACCACGGCCCAGTGTTGGTCCATGGACCGGGGGTTGAGGGACCCCTGCCCTAATGTGCTTCATTTCAGGAAAAAAGGATCATTTTGTTGCTGCTATTGCTAAATAAGTGGAAATCCCTGTTGCTTCTTTTCTTTGAAAATGATAGCAATGATGATGCAGAGAGAAATGCACAGGGAGAGCATTTCTCCCTAGGCTTAGAGAAGAAGTAAGAGAAGGGGGAAAAGACAAGTGTGGAGAGGGCAGGGAAGACTCACCCTAGGAAACTTTGTTCCCAAATTTCTCCAAACCCAAACAGGAAACAGGGCTCTGGAGTTGTGTTGAGGAACAGTGTGGAAGTTATGATGCTTATAGCTCTCCAGAGGCTGGTGGAGCCCAACTCTCAGCATCTCTTACCTTAGCCCTTCCTAGGTGGCCCTGGTGGAAATGGTCATTTAACAAGTTCTGGACGGCTATAGATTTTCTACTTCTAAACAGGGCTAGGTTTTCTCTAGCTTCTAATATACCTACTTTAGTGCTCCAGTTTGACTCTGTTTCCCACCTTCACTTCTCTTCCATTTGTTTTTATGATCATAGGAAGCTCTAAAGCAGGGGTCTCCAACCTTGGCAACTTTAAGACTTGTGGACTTCAACTCCCAGGATTCCTCAGCCATCTTAAATTGCCAAGGCTGGAGATCCCTGCTCTAAAGGATAGGATAATAGATCTATGGACAAAGCTGCTGCTTTCCCTTCAGGCTGCCAGTGTGTGATGCTCTTCCACTGATTTCTGTGGCTCAGGCTGAGACTGGAACAATGCATCCGTTCTAAGATAACTATAAGGAGCTTCCCAAATTCTGAGGTTTCCCCTCCAATGCCATCACACGTTGCAAAGGTCAGGAGAAGATAGATCTATTTTTACTCAGAATTCCTTCTCTATCTTATCTCTTGGCTGTTGTGTGACCTGCTGAGGGAAAGGCTTGCTCTCAGCTTGGTGCTTTATTTTTTAAATAGGCAGAGACATCCTTGGTGTAGGAAGGACTTTCTGGGTGAAATATCGGAGAAATGCTGTAAGCTGGTTTCTCAGCAGTCAGACTTCAGTATGGGAAATGCCCTCTGATCCTCCAGCGGCAGGTGTGAAAATTTGGGCTTACCCTTGACCAGCTGAACCCCAATGAGCAGCCTGACCCAAGCAGTGAAGCTCGTCTGTTCATTAAATCCCAAGTTTTAGCAAGCCCCGTCTAGAGAATTTGATTTCCTTAAGGCTCAACTCCTTAAGGATGACTAAAGACCAGAGGCTGTCTTTGAGGCCAGAGAGAGAGGGGAGAAGTTGGGGCCTTCCTCTTGTGCAAATGACACCATGCTGATATTTTGGATGGATGCCTGACTTTTAATAACTGTATGGTAGGCAAAGGGTCCACTAGTAGAACCAGAAAGAAATTGCAGTCTTTCTCTGTGGGTGTGATTGTTTAAAAACTGGATCATGGTCAAGGAAAGGGAGACTTCTCTTAATGCCCAAGGTAAACAACTGAACTTCCTGAGCTGTTGGCATTTTTCCACTCCGTTACTTTTGCTTTTTTGGAATCTCAGTTCCTTCTCTAACTTCAGTTGCCCCTCCCTAAATCTGTAGCATGGAGATTTGTTTTAAAACAAAAACAATCCAAGTTAGTGGGAAAAGTAAATAGGCATGAAATCCTGGTACAGGGTCCACATACCCACTTTGCATCTTTGCTCTGCCCACTAGGACCCTTCCAAAAACATAAGTGTCCCCTGAAAGTTGCCTGTTTTTTTTCCAGGAGCCTGTGTAATGCCACTTCACTATAAGTTCAAACGAGATGTTTGCAAAGAGAAGAAACCACACAGCTGGCTGTGTGGCTTTGCATAGGGAAAACACATGGCAGCAAACAGGCAGCCAAGCTTCCTTCCCACCTTCCATTTCTGTGCGAAAGCTGACTCTCCATCTGTGGATTATTCCACAAAGCTGCCTGCATTAGCATTAGAACACAAATGTAGAGTGGGGATCCCAGGATTTCTTTTTCTTAATATATAATTCAACTCCAGAAATTAAGTGATTCCTTCCTCCCCTGACCAATTTTTCATGTGGGCTGTGGGCTGATGGATCCTTAGTTGCCTCCTGAAAGAGATTGGATTGGCTTCTTAGGAGGATTGTGTGAACCAATCCAAAGAAGTTCCAAGCTGAAGAGGTTGACCCTACTTTTCTAAGAATAAATGGATTTGGATTGCTTTGACTTTCAAGAACAGAGGTTCTAGAAAGGACCTCCTGCTCTAATATTAACAGATCAGGCAGAAAATGATTCATGTTGCTATAAAGAGCTATGGGCAGATTTCATGCCAAATTGGGTATGAATTGATATCCATATTTCCACATGAACGAAGACCAGTTCAAATCCAGCATCTTTGAGCAGACGTGATGACCTAGCCATGCCTGCTCCCCTTCTTAAAGACGCAAAAGATTCCATTGCACAAATGGTTTTGTACAAGCAGTCCTCAACTTATAACCACAACTTGCTAAGCAAGGTGGTTTTTGAATGAGTCATTGCCCAATTGTATAGCCTTCTGTGCCCCAGTTCTTAAGCAAACCTGGCTTCCCCTATTGAATTTAGTCATTCGAAGCTGGCTGGGAAGGTCCCAAGTAGCGATCATGTGACCCAAAGATGCTACAACTGTCATAAATATAGGCTGGTTGCCAAGCGCCTGAATTTTGATCAGGTGACCATGGGATGTTGCCACTATTCTAAGTATGAGAGCCAGTTGTAAGTTACTTTTTTCAGCACTGTTGTAACTTTGAACAGTTGCTAAATGGATATAAGTAGAGGACTACCTATAGGATTTCCACTAGAAGGAAAGGCTATCTCAGGAGTAACAGAATTGGAAGGGACCTTGGAGGTCTTTTAGTCCAACCCCCTGCTCAGGTAGGAAACTCTATACTATTTCAGACAAATGGTTGTCCAATTTCTTCTTAAAATCTCCAGTGTTGGATCATCCACAACTTCTGGAGGCAAGTTGTTCCACTGATTCATCATTCTCACTGCCAGGAAATTTTTCTTTAGTTCTAGGTTGGTTCTCTCCTTCATTAGTTTCCATTCATTGCTTCTTGTCCTGCCTTCAGGTGCTTTGGAGAACAGCTTGACCCCCTCTTTTTTTGTGGCAACCTCATTAATGCCAACCTGACCCATTGTGCAAGATTTTGGAGATCCTGTTAATTGAAATAGTAGCCTCTCTTGACATATTGATTCCTAGTAGTCGTCCCAAAATTTAACTGATAGAAAGGGAATTGATTCTATAGATGGGTCATCCAATGAACAGTGTTTATATCATTTCATGTTAATTCAGTCTATAAAATCAATTACAGGTTGAGTGGGGCTTGGTCCAAAATAGGTGAGCTGTTGTTGGGCTGTAATTGGCCAATGGTCACATATTGTGAGCCCTCTGCTAAACCTCTCTTGGCTCAATCCCCATCACATACTTTATTGCAGACCTCTTTCTCATGTACACATACCTACAGAGCTATGGGTGGAAAAAAAATACAACTTTCAGCCAAAATCAGGAGGAGAGGGAGAGAGGAAAATTGTGAAATTGTGATCGCACCTCACGCTAAGCCATAACATGGTTTGCTGGCTTAGAGTTTAGTGTAATGTGTGTTTACAGGCAGATGTAGCTTATTGGAAAAGTTGTGGTTGTACAATGGTCTGGTGTGATGGGTGAACCTCATCTAGGTGAGAACCTCCAAATGAACCAAATAGGAAGAAACGTGAACAGACTATGAGCAGAATATGAAGGAATCGTTGCCTTCTCAGTCTGAGAAGAACAAAAGGAGGAAGTATTCTGTGGCTCTAGTGATCCCCTTGACCTCAGACCCTTACACTTTTTTTGTATTTCCCTTTTCTTTGTACATCCGTGTTGTTGGGGTTGGTCTATTGTTGGCTTTTTATTTCTTTCTCTTTTTTTACACCACTCGTTTCTGATTCTGGAGCATTTGGGCTGACTTCTCGGGTTTTTATTTTGTACATTTGTAAATATTTGTATGTTGAATGTTTGGATGTACATTTTTAAACTTGAAAAAGCTGCAAGCCAAGCCATGTTTGGAAAGATGCCCCTAATGCATTGGGTTTTTTTTTTTTAACTGGGAATATGGAGGGAGGTGGGAGGAGAGAAATGAATCTAAACTTCTTATATTATAAAGTCCCTGTTCCAGTCAAATGAAGCCAGAGTGGAGAGGGGGAAAATTATCTCAGTGAGTCAACTGGGATTTCCGTTCCTCCCGATTTTAAAATTTCATATGGTATATATGTACTACGGTTGCTGTTTTTTCTTGTTACTTATTCCCAGGGCTGTGTGTAATCTGCACTGAATAAACATATACACCAAATCTCCACCAAAAAGAGCTGCGTTCTCTGAATTACCTGAGAAAGCCAATTTGATCTACTCGTTAAGGCACTAGGCTAAAAACTAGGAGACTGTGAGTTCTAATCCTGCTCTAGACCTGAAAACCAGCTAGGTAACTTTGGGTCAGGAAGGTAATGGCAAATCTTGCCAAGAAAACTGAATTGTCCAAGCAGTTACCAGGAATCAAAAAAGACTTACACACATACAAAGGGGATGGTAATGGAGTGATATCCATATTCATTACTTAGGATATTTAAACTAATGTTTTAAGGGTTAAACATTGTTTTGTTTTTTTAAAACATTGATATATGCAGCAGCCAGTGAAAGCTCTGTATCTGGTTACAGAGAAGCATCACGTTTTTACCTATATGGAACACTAGGAGGCAGTACATCATTAGTTTCAACCTACTTAAAACTTATTAAATGTACATAGTCTCAGATCTTTTAATGAACTTGAATTCTTCTAGTAGGGATTGAATTCATAGGCTACTGAACCTGAGAGGATGATATAGTATTATCCCCAGCAATGTTTCAGGAAAGGATATACACAATCTGTCTTTAGAATGGTGTATAAGACCATCTTCCTCTCCTAAGCTTTCAAACCATAGAGATGTATAGTTGCTAAATTATGTCCTTATGTATGAAGTTATATGTTTGATGAGACTCAAACAGGAGAAAAACATCCCTATATGGCTCCTGAAAGTCCATATGAGTAAAAGCACTACACAGGATATACATTGTGCAAAAAAATGTACATAAGGACATGAACCACACTAGCATCTGAATATTCCTCTGGTCTGGGAGCTTAAGCAACGGAAGGTGGATTGAATGTACCATTCTAAAAATACTGTACATTCAGAATTATGGCAGACTCTACACCAAACAGAAGGATCTTCCATGCTCCCCAATTCTATTAGTTCAAGTAGTGACTTCTCCTTTGTGACCTGATTCAAGATCTCAAGAGACAATCAACATGCATGGTATCTCCTTGCCCTGTAAAACAATACTTGGGCATCCAAGGATCTGCAGGCCTTGATAACACAATGTGGTTGACCAGACCAGAGTCCTGTTTGTAGCAGTAAACATTAACTGCTTGTGCTCTTCAGTTTAGCTGCAGAAGGGAAGGGTGAGGAAATAGCTTGAGATAGTGGTGCCATCAATGAAGGGCTTTCAGGCAGGAACCCAGTAGTCAAATCAAGAAGGAGAAACTCCAAACCCAGCATGATGGATCTACTACATTTTAAAATAGGGAAACAAGTAAAGGGGTATCTGTGCAAGACCATTAAGCCGCAAGGAGTTTGCCATAGAACATTTAAGACTACAGCCTAAAATTACCATTGCCACTGTGATTTAAGGACAAGGTCAGCCTGATAGTAGTGAAAATGATAAATAATAAATCTTAGCTAATTATCTGCAATTTAGAGCATTCCTAAACGACCTCAAGAATTTATTATTTACTTTAAGGCTAGGAGCAGAGTCGAGATAGATGAATGAACTTATCCTTGATAAAGTTTCTAAAATGTGCAACATGAAGTATGAAAAGGGTTTTGGTGTTTTTTTGTTTTGTTTTGTTTTGTTTTTGGCTTCATGTTGCTTACAACTTAGAAAGTAAGGTCAGGAAATTAGAATAAGGGATCAGAAAAAATGAAGGTTCTTTTTCAGAAACTATGGCAAAGTTGCCACAGCTACCTTCCCAGTCTCCTTCTGCCTGTGTTCAATTCTGTTTAAGATACTTGGGATTAATAAACTAAGGAATAGGTTTACTGAAGTTAGTTGGACATTTGAATGAGTACCCATAAGTGCATTTATGTAAAAATTCTATGGGAACAAATGTTTCCAGAGATTGACTGATCAGAAGAAAAGAAAGGAGGCATAAAACATGTGTGACTAGTTTATTATTCTATGTATGGGATGAATGGCATTGAATTTAATAAGATTCAGTTCAAGCAGAGATGTCATGGAGCAGCCTTTTAAGATGATGTGTAGATACACATGGGAAAGCTATTATGGCTTAATATGGAAATGCCTTTTGAAGGAACTCATTCTCTTTATTTTGATCCCATTGGACAGGGAAGATGTTTTAGCCCAAGATTAATACACTGAAGAAAACCTTATTTTTTAGATAAAAAGGAACTTTATAGTCATTGACCAATATTAGTACACTCAACAGAATAGAGAAAGCAAAATTAACTCCTAACAACAATAACTATTGGCAACCATTGGTGGGCCAAGCTTTTGCATAACATAGCAAAATTTTGCTACTTTAGAAAAATAAATTTATGTTTTTTATCTGGTTGTTGAACAGATAATGAAAATAAAAATTATCATAGTTAATTATTTCAATGCCTTCTTTGACTGGACCTGTATGAAGGCTGGAACAGCAGATGGCAGCATTTGGCTGAGTTTATCTGAGCTTGGAGTCAAACAGGGTCAGGAATAATGAATAATGGGATGAGACACCTCCAAGGAATATCAGTAGTGTAGACTGTACTGGGAACAACAGCAGCAAGAAGAAGGCCATGGCAAACCACATTAAGAATTTGTTGATTTGTCTATGTGAAGTCATTGACAGTCAAACTCGTCTAAAGGTGATGGTCTCTTTTAATGAAGTTGATTTCTTTAGAGTTTCAGAGACTCAAAAGTGAAAGATAATACACAATGAGACACGAATAGATATGTGTAGATTCACTACAGTCATAGACCTGCGCAGTATAATGAGCTAAGTAAAGATAGACTGAAATAACCATGAAATGTTTAAAGGAAGTCTGGAAATACCAACTTTAAGACCGTGGCTGATGCAACGGGACCGCCTTCTGCCACCAATAGCCTCCCACCGGCCAGTTCGCTCCCACAGAGAGGGTCTCCTCAGGGTGCCATCGGCTAGACAATGCCGGCTGGCGACCCCCAGGAGGAGAGCCTTCTCTGTGGTGGCACCTACCCTTTGGAACAATCTACCCCCAGAGATACGAGTGATCTCCGACCTCCGGACTTTTCGTCGGGCCCTAAAAACTCATCTCTTTCAGTTAGCCAGTCTCTCTTGATTTTATGATTTTATGGTTGGTTTTAAATTTTGATATGGATTTTAAATTGATAAATTTTAAACTATGGGCCAAATTTAATTATTTTAAATCTATTTTTAATCGTACTTTATGTATAAATGCTTTTATTTTGGCTGTTCACCGCCCTGAGTCCGAAAGGAGAAGGGCGGTATAGAAATTTGAATAATAAATAAATAATAAATAAATAAATAAACCTACATTTCTGCAGTCTTGAAAGCAATGTGTCTTTTCATTCTTCAGGACATTTTATCTGCAGCAGCAATCCCATTTTATTTGCAGCAGGGATTCCTGTGTGCCACAGTGTCTTCTCCTGGATGAAGAGGAAATCCTATCCTTGGATTCCCTTTGCCACAAAACTGAAACACTCTGCATGTTTTGGGTTCCAGGACCAGACTGGATATCTTTACATATCCAAAGACCTTTATCTGAATTCTCTCCCTACATTCATAGCATGAGGTGAGAGGAATGACCAAAGAACCCACAGAGCAGCAGAGCCAATTGGTAGAATATTATTCTCAGAAGATTTTCCTGATGCCCCCTTAACATTCTCATTGGTGCCAGATGGAGGCCTTTTTAAAATTTTCACTGGACTGTTTGAATTTTATCTTTTTATTTCATTAATAGATAAGTGTGTATGTATGCTTGTATTTGCATGGATGTGCTAGTCAACATATTTTGGAATGAGAGGTTCAGATTTTATTGATAAACCAGCCTTCCATAACCCAACCCTGTCTGCTCAAGGACCTAAAAGTGAATTATCTTGCTTTTGGATTTCCCAATGTTTTGATCAAGCATTTCTTCTTAATAGTAGGTTGATCTTCACCAAGGCCAAATTGTCTAGTAGGCCAAGATTTATTAGTTTCTGTTGTCCAATGCTCAAATGAAAAAAACATGGACTTCTGAATCATCCTCATCTGCAAAAGACTTTTAAAATAATGGAAGATTTATTAAAATAGGATCCAATAAAACAAAAACTTTTAATATAAAACATACACATACAAAGAAATGAGGGTGTTGGTATATATGATGGAAAAAGTGAAATGAAAAATTCTTATCCAAAGGTTTTTTCCAAAAGACAACTGGACTTTTTACATTCCTTACATGTAGATCTTACTGGAGGACAAACATCTTCATAACTTTGTTAGGAGAGCTTCATTTACATTTTTGTGACAATTTTTCAATCAATGCACTAGATTTTATTTCTCCCTCATTCATTTCCATCTGTCTAATGCAGGGGTGGGTTCTAAAAATTTTTACTACTAGTTCTGTGGGTGTGGCTTATTTTGTGGGCATGGCTTGGTGGGGGGTAATGTGACTGGGTGGGCGTAGTCAACTTTTTTTTTTTTTTACTTTTAAAAACATTTTTTCTACAACCTTAAGAGGTTGCAGAAAAAAAATGCTTTTAAAAGCCTCTGGTGATCCCAGCTGAGTTGCCTGATTGTCAGAGGCTTTTTTTTTACTTTTAAAAGCATTTTTTTCGGCCGAAGAGGTTGTAGAAAAAATGCTTTTAAAAGTAAAAAAAAAATGATGAGGTGGGTGGGGTAAGCGAACGGCAACCAGGCTGGGGACCGGTTCGGGGGCGTGGCCAACCAATGTTATTACTGGTTCTCTGAACTACTACAAATTTTTACTACCGGTTCTTGTGAACCAGGAGCAACCCACCACTGGTCTAATGTCAGTTCCATTATTGCCCTTGCACTCAAATAGAAAATGCTTTATGTTCAGCCAAATGTCACAGGCCAGAGATTAGTTTTGTAATCAACTCCATTTTCTTCTGTCAGAAGTAAATTGGAGATAAAGGGGGACAAAACCCACTGTCCTTGTTTTCTAACCTTCTTGGACAATTTGGATTTTACTCTGCAGAATTTCTAATATGGAGCTTCTAATATGGAGAAGTTCTACAATTTCCTATCTATCCCAAAGGTAGTTGCAGTAACACTCATCAAAATCCATTACAGTCATCAAATACTCAGATTTCAGAGAATATTTGTACATTTTTTTTATGTCACAGAATGTCCAAATTTGGCAACTTTGAGACTTGAGAACTTCAGCTCCCAGAATTCCTATGCTATGCTGGCTGAGGAATTCTGTGAATTCCACAAGTCTTAAAGTTGCCAAGTTTGGAGACCGCACTTTTATGAGATACAGCCAACTCATCAACTCACCTAGCAAACCCTAGGTAGAAAACAACTATGAGTAATTCTGAACTGATTAAATCTTTAATAGGATGCAACATCCTCTATGGCAGATGCTAGTTCCATTGGGGTATATTTCCTTCTACAGGGACAATTTAGCCACAGATAGAAACATTGCAATAAGATATACAAAAATAAAGCTATGCTTTAGCTCTACTTATTGAAACGATATATATGAAACTATATAGATCATTAATGAGTTATGATCATAAAAGAGAAGAAATGTGTCTATTTCCCAAGCAAGTACATCCAGAATTGTGTTGCTTCCCATTCAACTCTTATACAGTTTACTTCTTTGTAAACAAGGAAGCTTTATGGATATACGGTAGGTGTGGCTGTGAAGCAGAAGGGGCTGTTGTTGCTCGGTCACAGTTTTATTTGTTTGTTGGTTTATTAAAGTAACACAGCCTTGGACTGCTCATTCAAGGTGAATGACTCTGCCTGGCCCATTGGGACATGCTAAATTTTCCTTCAGTGCTGCTATGATGGTTTTGAAGGTCATTGGTACAGCAAGAGCAATATGCTGAGGCCCTTGCATAGCTTTTGTCAACCTCCTGTTCTCTAAGTGAGGAGCCACAGCTTCCATAATCCTTAGTCACCACTGACACCCTCCCTCTTCCTTCCTTCCTCCTTCAAATCTTCCTCATTAGAAAACTGGAAAAGGGAACCCTCTGGAATTCTGTTCTTCGTGGGAGAGGAGAAAGGATGATATTAAGAGGCACCTTAATATTCACCTGGGCCTAGGTATACAAATACATGTCCAATCACTCACATTTCTTCAAGATAACTAGATAGCCAAGCCAAACAACAATTCCCAAATTTAGAAGAAGCCTAACCTTGGCAAGATTAACTGCCCTCCCAAAAGCTGTTTTTGAGGGTGCCTACTTTGTTTCCATGAAGGATTTTATATTGATTTATTTCCTTCATATAGCTGTCCAACTCAACAAAGCCAAGAGATAGGTTATATCGCACTGGGCAGAAAACCAGTGCAATTGTGCAAGGCTAGCAATGTTGGAGCTAACTTAATCTAAGGTGGAATGTTGTTCCCCAGGGCTGATACCAGGGCAGAAAAAGTTTTCCTCTTGGGCTTCACCAGTTGACACTCCTGTTGGACCAGGCAGGACAGGTAGAAACAATGGGGGAGAAAGAGTTCTTGAGACAATAACCCACATTTGTTATGTTGCTCTTTTCATAAAGATGCCCAGCTGCACTTATTCATTTCTCATCTAGTCAGATTTCCTGGTCACCCAGATCCATTTTATTTACAGTAAAATTTACTTATTTACTATCCAACCAGAGCAATTCAATTCTCTACTTCTTAAAGTAGCTATGTTTGGTTTTACTTTTTGGAAAATACATCGTATTTTCACCAAACCAGTTTTATAATTTTGGGGTTTTAATTTTTATTTGCTGTCTCATAGTTTTCTTTCACTGATCAATGATTCTAATAAAGTACTACTTTCTCTTGATCTAGGTGAAATCAGAAAAAAAAATAAGATTTTAAATGGGATATACAGTAGTTGGCCTCAACTCATTTGCCAAGAGTTATTTAGCTGCCATCAATTTGAGCTGGATTCCAGCAGATTGTTGGGAAGGAAAAGAGCTTGTCCTGTCAACTTGCCTTACAATTACAAGCTGTAATTCTTCTAAACTCATTTCAACAATTTATGTTATCCCAATCTGATCCGTTCTGTTCCCTTCTTTCTCTTCTACTCTCCAAGCAGCCCCATATTCTTGAACAAACAGAAGACTCCTCAAGTTCTGTCCTTCCCTCCTTTCTCCAACTGTTCAAGAGAAATCCACAGACACTATAAAACAAGAGAGGGAAGCCATCAAATGCTGCTTTCTTGGAAGTCTGATCAGCTTCCTGTAGGCCAAATCAAAATTTCTCATCTTTCAGATACGATGTTTAGTTTCAAAAGACCACAGTTTTATGGCTTCTTGCCTAGTGGCATAAACCTAGAGGGCTCCTGGGGAACCAGAGAGGAAGTTCTATAAGAATTATAGCACACATAAAGCAACATCTTTTCAGCCAAGGAAAAGCAAGAAAGGAAATTTTGGAATGTTCAGTGTTTAATGCATGGAGGAAGACTCTTCTCCAATACTTCATCCTTTCCATGGTCCGTCTTCCATTCAACAAGGGAGGTTCTTCCTTTATATGTTATTATGAAATAACAAAGAGTAAATTAATCTTGTTCGTTCTGGTGCTATCCAGACATTTTGGGCTTCAAAGCCCATAGTCTGTTGTAAGCATGCTATCTGGGAATTATGAGAGTTGAAATCCAAAACATCTCAAGGACTCTAAGATGGAAGAAGGCAACTTTAGAACTATTTCTGCCATTAGGATTATGAATGTTCTGGTCCAAGTTAGTATTTATTCTATTTCCCTCTGAATTTTAAAATTGCTTACTAAGTATGTGTTGCCATCTTCCATCATTTTAGTTTTTGGTAATTATTGTTGCTTTATTTTGGAACTCGTTTAGAACCACACTTGGTAAAAATGAGTGAGTTAAACATTCTGTTGCTTCTTGGGCTCTAAAATTAGATTCATGAAATATATTGAATGAACCTCCTCCAAATCCCATAATGGCTTAGCAACAAGTGGGAACCCTGCCATGGTTTCAATAAACCATGATTAAATAACCATATTTTCATGCGATGTGTGAATCTAATCAAAATGTATAGCTATGGCTTTAAAGTTCCTTGTTGCACACAACAGAATACTCCATTTTCCTTTGTTATCATTTTGTTTTAGTACATACAGATATTA